>NC_079218.1:15791384-16043884 GCF_029633865.1 Lampris incognitus
CCTCATCCCAGTTATTATTAAACACGAAGCTTCATCGCCTGCAATCAAACAACATTTCCCCCCTAAATGTAATATTTCAACTACTACAAAGATGTATACTGTAAATAGTTGTGTACTCATGTAAAAAAAAACAACACTTTATATGAATATTTATGTACACAAACGTGTTTGCACACATGCACTTTGAAAGTCTTGATGTTGCTGAGCTGTGGGAGACAGGACAACACGCTACCACTAATAAAGCTGTGTCCTACTGACAGCAGAAGCTTTCATTTATCTCAAAGCTGAGTTTTTGAACCTGTGTGATGATTTATTTGACTAAATCAAACACTATTCCTAACGTATAATGTTAATAATAATACCATAGTTTGTGGATGTGTTAGCAATATGTAGAAACCGCCTCCTCCATTAACGACTAACTCGTGTTTGGGTTCTCTGCCTATGGGGGGCGCTGCTCAGCTTTGTCCTCTGCAGAAAGTAAACTGCACGTGCAAATGCCAAGCCGTGCAGATGTGAAATGTTCAGATCATCAGCTAGGACAGACAAACAGCTGTAGCGTGTCTCTTCAGAGGGCCAGTCCAAGAGGACATTTTGGTATGAGGCAACATACAGTGGCTTGCAGAAGTATTCATACCCCTTGAACTTTTCCACATTTTGTCACGTTTCGACCACAAACATAAATATATTTTATTGGAATTTTATGTGAAAGACCAACACAAAGTGGCACACAATTGTGAAGTACAAAGAAAATTATACATGATTTAAAAAAAAAATACAAATAAAAAGCTGAAAAATGCGGTGTGCAAAAGTATTCAGCCCCCCTGAGTCAACACTTTGTGGAACCACCTTTTGCTGCAATTACAGCTGCAAGTCTTTTGGGGTATGTCTCTACCAGCTTTGCACATCTAGAGACTGAAATTTTGACCCATTCTTCTTTGCAAAACAGCTCAAGCTCAGTCAGATTAGATGGAGCACGTTTGTGAACGGCAGTTTTCAGATCTTGCCACAGATTCTCAGTTGGATTTAGGTCTGGGCTTTGACTGGGCCATTCTAACACATGAATATGTTTTGTTTTAAACCAGTCCATTGTAGCCCGGGCTTTATGTTTAGGGTCGTTGTCCTGCTGGAAGGTGAACCTCCGCCCCAGTCTCAAGTCTTTTGCAGACTCCAACAGGTTTTCTTCCAAGATTGCCCTGTATTTGGCTCCATCCATCTTCCCATCAACTCTGACCATCTTCCCTGTCCCTGCTGAAGAGAAGCACCCCCAGAACATGATGCTGCCACCACCATGTTTGACAGTGGGGATGATGGTGTGTTCAGAGTGATGTGCAGTGTTAGTTTTCCGCCACACATAGCGTTTTGCATTTAGGCCAAAAAGTTCAATTTTGGTCTCATCTGACCAGAGCACCTTCTTCCACATGTTTGCTGTGTCCCCCACATGGCTTCTGGCAAACTGCAAACGGGACTTCTTATGGTTTTCTTTTAACAATGCCTTTCTTCTTGCCGCTCTTCCATAAAGGCCAGATTTGTGCAGTGCAGGACCAATAGTTGTCCTGTGGACAGATCCCCCCACCTGAGCTGTGGATCTCTGCAGTTCGTCCAGAGTCACCATGGGCCTCTTGGCTGCATCTCTGATCAGTGCTCTCCTTGTTCGGCTTGTAAGTTTAGGTGGACGGCCGTGTCTTGGTAGGTTTGCAGTTGTGCCATACTCTTTCCATTTCCGGATGATGGATTGAACAGTGCTCCGTGAGATGTTCCAGGCTTGGGAAATATTTTTATAGCCTAACCCTGCTTTAAACTTCTCCACAACTTTATCCCTGACCTGTCTGGTGTGTTCCTTGGACTCCATGATGCTGTTTGCTCCCCAATATTCTCTTAACAAACCTCTGAGGCCGTCACAGAACAGCTGTATTTGTACTGAGATTAGATTACACACAGGTTGACTCTATTTTGTCATTAGGTCAACATTCGATCATTCAGCAATCATCAGGCAACTTCTGAAGGCAGTTGGTTGCACTCAGAGAAAAGGGGGCTGAATACTTTTGCACGCCGCACTTTTCATTTTTTTATTTGTAAAAAATGTTTTAAATCATGTGTAATTTCTTTGTACTTCACAGTTGTGTGCCACTTTGTGTTGGTCTTTCACATAAAATTCCGATAAAATATATTTATGTTTGTGGTCGTAACGTGACAAAATGTGGAAAAGTTCAAGGGGTATGAATACTTTTGCAAGCCACTGTATACATACAGCTGCCCACTCACTTTCTTCCTTTACTGTTTTCTTCCCTCCCGTTCGTCCCCTTGTTTCTTCACATATGTTTTATTTGTCATGCAGGCGACGAGTGGCAGCGAGGGAAGAAAGGAAAGGAGCAATAGTGGATTGTGTTAGGGGGCACATTACATCTAAATACACAAGTGAGCTCAGACGAATTAGACCACAATGAAGTCCTTATTGGTCGTTTGACTTACATGGTAATGCATTATGACAGGAAAAAGTGCGAGTGAACTCTTGCTTTAGGCCAAGGCTCTTAAAATCATACACAATGTCACTGCTTAAAATTTAATTGACATTTAACCACAAAAAATAAAATAAAATAAAAATAACAGTTTCTATTACTTTCAGGTTTACACATTAACTTGTTGTTGCATATAAATACCACAAGATGGCAGTAAAGTATAAGGAATGTGGTCATAACCAAAGTTCCTCGTGTGACCCCTGTGCTGCTACAATCTTCCCCTAGCTGTGGGAAAGGCCAAGCCACCCAAAACACACTGACAATAATAATAATAATGCCCTGATGCTGCCTGGCAACACACGAGACATTCTCGCCTATACTTGAATCATGGTGCCAAGTGGATGTGGATATGGGTGAATGGGAAAAATGGGATTACATCTCAATCTGTAACCATGTGCAGCTTTAGCTGAGGAATATCTTTTTTTTAAAAAGTAACATAATTGGAATATGGTTTTCCAAAATCCATTTTTGCATGATTCTCAGCTCTTAGCAGGAAGAATTTTAGACCGATGAGATCTCGTCCATTCACCAAAAGTTTAGGAAGGTGCGGATCTACATTACTTCAATACAAGTTATAAGATATCAATATTACAGAATGTGGGACTGCTTTTATAACATTATCACATTGTTTCCGGTCATTTCAATTATTTTTTTTTGTAAAACAAGGATTTATTTCTAAATATCACATACCTGCAATTCCACAATGGAGTAGTATGGGGACTAGAATTATACTTGTAGATCATTTTCCAATATACTAATATCTGTTGATGACACGTGGATAATTTGATAGGGAGTTTTTTTAAGGTCACAATCACATCTAAGAAGAAAGTTGATGCCTCCAAGCTTCATAAAAATTTGGCTTGGGATATGGAACCATAAACTGTTTTCATTTTTCACAAATGACCTTAACCAATATATTTTGATAGTTAATACGTTCAATGTCTATGGCTTTTAGCCCTCCTCCCTCATACATTTTAACCATAATTCCTTTTCTAATAATGTGTGTTTTTCATTTCCAGATATATTAAAGTTAACCTGGTTTACTGCTTTCATTGCATTTTTTATTGGGGGGAGGGGGGTGACATCTAGTAAGCTGAGTAAATGAATCTTGAAATCCACTCCATTTTTTGGGAGAAAAATTCGGCCAATTATAGAGATGTCTCTTTGGGACCACGAATTCAGATACGATTTACATTTATCTAGATTATAACAAATGTTGAGATTTTCCAGTGTGTTATCCTTTGTAATGTGCATAAAAATGTGTATACTACGTATTTAACTTTACTAAGTATTTAACAGTTGATTTAAAAGGAATATTATGAATTGTTGTCAGAAGAGTTATGAATTGCAAGTAATTCACATACTTAAGGTTTAATCTTAAACCAGATGCCTTAGAGAAGAAATCGATTGTATTGAGAATTTTTGAAATTGAATACCATTTTTCCTCATCTCCCAGTTGGCTGATCGTCAGCTGTTTGCCCAATACTGTCAATTTTTCTAAAAGAAAAAAAATCACAAGAATGGAGAGCATTTCTGCTGCAAGTACAATTAAATTAAAAAGAAAAAAATTACAAAAAAAGTACAAAAAAGTAATAAAAAAAATGCAAGTACTGGCGGGAAATGATATCGTTAGACAGGAAGTGATGCGTTTTAGGTAACATCCTGTTACCCTTAGAAGACGCCAGCGACTTGGGGACGCTAAATTGTCTGCTAATTTATAATTCCATCTTCTTTTGTTATTATAGTGTAAGAAAAAAATCGTATGAGCCAATCAAACAAAAGAACATTATTACCACGTTCGTTTCATAGCAGACTGATTAAAACGAACGTACCCGTGTCACGTTAACGTGCTCATGTGATTGACGCTGTGGATAGCCAATGAGAGGTGAGTGTTAAGAATCTAGAGGCTCTGCAAAACTAAACCAAATTACTTTAGCTGAGAAGTAAAGGTCACTCTTTCAGCCACCGCTGGCACCGTTGGGCACAGGGAGTGCAAATTCATTCAGAATGACGAAGAACAACAATTTCATTAAGCAGACGTTTTTATCCAAAGCGACGTTCATCTGAGAGTTAATACAACAAATAAATTACAAAGAATGTACCCCCCCCCATAAATAGCAGTTTAGAAGTCGCTAGGGCGCATATTAACCAGGATCCAGCACTAGTCGTGTCAGCCTGACATAATTTATTCATATGATTTTGACTGTTGCATTTCCATTACAGCTCGCCAACGCTGACCATGATTGACAGGCAATATTTATGAGTTTGAGGGCATCGTCATATTATGTCATAAGGTACTGCAGCACTGCTAACTTAATCGGTAGCAAAAACAGATATCAACATGAACAAATGCCAACGAGAAAAAAAAACATTTAAGTTGACGATAATGCAGCAGCCCACGTAATGTCAAAGCAGTTATGTAAATTGCTGTACAAATCCATTGCCTTAGCACTGTCGTTTGTTATGCATCCCATTCTATTCATGAGCATCCCAACCAATAAGCGTCAGTTAGGTGTAACGCTAGTGCTACCACACTCAACAGTGCCTCATGGCCATGCCAAAGGCTATATCGCAGGTGCAAATAAATAAACCCTTCCAGAAGGGGCTATGGTTAAATTGGGAGACTAAGCGGGTGGAGACGCTAATTTGCGCGATTACCTGGCGCCACCGTCCGTGCGTCATAAAATCGCGCCGGCAACTGAGGAAAACCGTGTATTGTATCGTTTGTGGGTACAGCGTCTTTGTTCAAGCAGCGCTCGAACATCGTTCAGTCTGCGCTGAGTTTGTGTGGTTTGAAAGAGAGACTGAAGTACAAGATATAAAAAAGGTAACGTTAACCACCGGCTCTGGGTTACATGCTGCTTTCTACTAAAAAAAAAAAAATTCCGACGCTTTCGTGACATCACAAAGGTCATGACGTCAAAGATGACGCTACAGAAGGGGGGAAAAAGACAAACTCGTCTGCTGGCAGTCAGACCCGGGTCTGCAGGCACTGCGAAAGGAGTCAGTTGCCTAGTTTTAGCGGGGTTACCCGCGTTAAAACCCCCCGCTTATACACGCTAATTTAGGTGTAAAAAGGGGTTAAGAATGTTAACTAGCAGAGCCATCGCCCTTTAATCTTTATGAGCAAAACAATGGCAGCAAAAGCACTCAACACATCTCCAGTTACCAGGGATGTTTTATAGGGACGATTCTGTGTTTTCCTCGCGTTTTTTTGTTGTAGTAGCGATTCATTTCCACAATGCAGAGACAACCAATTTTTTAAAATTTTATTTTATGTTCATTATAAATTTCTCAAATCACAAACAAATGTTTAAAAGTCCACTCAGGCACACACTAGTTAAGAGACTATTGGGTCACAACTGTCTGACCACTTCTGCCACGCAGCAGATCAGAGGGGAAAAAAAAACCTTTGGCAATCCGAGTTATTGGTGAGTACCAAGTGTTTCTGTTTGTGCACGTTAACAAGCAATCAGTCAGCTCAGAAAACTGATTCAAAGAAAACACCTTAGAATGTAACTCAGCATGGTCATATCTTGTTTATACAAATGAGGCACAAGTTAAAAAGACATTAAATTCACTACAATAACACGTGTATATACACAGTACGCTTCTGGTCTATGCTTACATGGGGTGATGGATGGTATTTTTCCCTTACCACATGCAATTTTCATTCAGTACATACCAATGCCAAAAGTATACCAAACCTACTTTTGGCATATAACACAGTATGTGGCAATTGCAACTGAACCATGCTTAAAGTCTCAAGCCCAAAGCCTGCCAGGTGGTACGTTTTTGTGACTGGCTTACCTTGGTTACAGGACGTCACTCGAGAATATTGGTAGTTTTGTTTAATTTGCATTTAAGCAGTTTTCTAATTTATTTCAATAAGTGCTTAACATGCAAAACAAAATTTTCTTTAAAAATATTGGTAAAATTGGCCAGCTAAGATATAATTTAGCATACCTCAACAGTGGTAAAATCAGCATACAAGGCACACCATTTGGTGAGGACACACTCGATCCGATCAACCTTAGAAGTAAACATGAGCTGGCGTTCAGAATGTAATGCTTGTTAAAATAGCAGATAGTGACGATTTTAAAAATAAAAGTACAAAATAAAAATACACAGACCACCCACTTCGATAAACCTTCCCTGAACAATCTGCGCCTTTGAGCTGGACTGACAGATATTTTTTAAAATCCTTCAATGTCTAGACCCCGGGCGCAATCCTGCTCAAACATATTCCTTGGTACTGCTGGGAGGGGGGGGGTGTTGGTTGGAGATGAAGTGCACAATCCTGCTCAAACATATTCCTTGGTACTGCTGGGGGGTCGGTTGGAGATGGGGTACTTGGGTGTAGGTTTGCGCCCTGGGCAGGATGCTGCAAGCATACAGCCCCCAAATACATCCAAGAATGCTCCTGCCCAGGCAATGAAGATGGCTGAACCAAACTCATATCTACAAAAAAAGAGAGCAGGTTGAAATAATACAAGTCTAGTACAAACCAATAACATACTTAATTGTACAGTTTATGTTAAAAAAAAAAGACGAACAAAAAAACCCCCCCACAGGTGATATTCCACACATCACTGACAATAAATCTAATTGAAAGTAAGAAAGAGCACCAGAGACAGATCAACTTTCTTGTACATACTTGGTATTAACAGGTGTGAAGGGGTTGTAGAAGTCTTTGACGATGTTGTGGGTGAACCAACCGCAGGCAATTATGGCACAGAGAGCTGTCGGGAGATAGAAAATAGCACATGAGCAAAACCATGAGGGGAATGGGGGGGGGGTGATGTTAAAAGTAAATTCAAAACGACAGGGTTGTCTTACATCCAATCAAAAGGATAACACCACCAGCCATGGCAATGCGGGACTTGCGTGTCTTGTCATCTCCCCCACAGTTGGTGCACTTCATTCCCATGGAGGCTGCACCCAGGCCGGCCACTGTCACAATGATGCTTACAATCATGAGGGCGCGTGTTGCCTGCAGGGCACCTGGTGGTCAGGCAGGAGAGGGTTAATCCATTAGTTAATATGCAACAAAAGCACCGGAGCACAGTGAATAAAGGACATGGACAGATTTAACTGCACTTCCTGGTCCAAGTATTGGAAAAATAAAAAATTAAAATTAACCTCTCCACTTATTGCCGCTCCACAAAGAGCGGCAGGAGAATGGGTTCATTCACAAAGCCACAAATTGTTTCAGCACGTTTTTGTGCAATAATACCAACTACCAATGTAGAGAAGGAAAAACTAACGTGTTTATGGAAAATATACCATGACTCATCTCCCCTGTGTCTTGTTACCACTCCCATTCCCAATGCTCAACAGAAACCAGCTCTCACTGGAGGCCTGGCTAAACACTTGGGGGGGGGGGGGGAGTGCGCGTGCGTGCACATAAATCAGGAACAGGTTTAGCAAGGTTTCAGGTTTCACTGAGAGAAGACACTCCATGAAGCTGTACTACTCCCAGGCTGCCTTTCAGCAGGTGCATGTTTCTTACTGCCAGAGACTTGCATTCAGGAGAAAGAAGGCCTACTGTGCATCAACTCAGGCAAGTGCTGAGGGCAGGTTGGTTCTATGCATTCAGTCACAATCGCATTTGAAATTAAACAAAAATCATAACAGGAAAAGTCAAAATCCAAATTTTCCCTAGTTTTGTATCACTCTTAAACTCAGTTCCCACTAAGGCCTATAGGCTGGATATATTCCAGTAGTTCACCACTGTTACTTGGCATTCAGCTACTATCACTTTTTATATGGGAGTCATTTCCTGACCCGCTCCATATCTTATCACTGCTTTAATCACACCATGTTTATCACAATTGGCTTGTGTTAGTATTTACAGAGGCGATAAGTTGTATTGTTTTACAGTCATCTTATCAAATGTATTGATAAGGGGGGAAAATGGTTTACAGACACTGAAAACAAAACGGTCACATAAACAGATCGGAGGAAATGCTCAATCCAGCGCAAAAGCGCATAATTCCACAGACTGTTGAAATGCACCAGATATGACAAGGAATAAAACTATTCATTGTAAACTGAATAAATATTAAATTGTTGTATTCCATTACCAAGAGATCAAATAAATAAGACATCTCACAGTCGTGTTTACAGTCTGACAGATCTCTCCCTCCGAGTACAACCAACAACCTTTTGCATCAAACACATATGGACCACCGGAAATGATGAAATGTATTGATTATTGATTAGCTACTTCTGAAAAGGTCATTTGTAAGTTATTATTGCAACTGTTTGTTGGCTATGAAATAAACTTAACTGGAGAGGATTTTGCACCAAGTACTGTAGACCAGTGTTTCTCAACCGGGGGTCCGCGGACCCCTAGTGGTCAGTGGTGTAATTGCAAGGGGTCCGTGAAAATAAAATATCTTTAAAAAAAGATCCTATGACATTTATAGAAATAGGATTATTTTACTCAAATGTGAGTGAGACCTTTATCTACCTAAACTATAAAGGGTAACAGGACTTTTTTCTCTAATTACATCTGTTTCACAAGTGTAATCTATTGTATTTTAATAAGAGATCTCGCTCCCGTTTGCATTGTTCAAAGTTACTGCATGAAAATTCTGTTGTTACATATATCTGAAAGTTACTGAATACATATTCTGTTTTGTTACATATATCTGAAAGTTACTGCATAAGAATTCTGTTTTGTCAACTATATCTAAGTTACAACTGAAAGCTCTTATTTTTGCCCCAAAGAGTGAATAAATGCTATAAGGCAATTTAAAATGCAGTTTCTACTGTTTCTATCAAATTGCAACCCCCCTCCCCCAAGATCAGGTGGAGGGGTCCTCAGGGTAGATCAAAAATACGCAGGGGGTCCAGGACCCCAAAAAGGTTGAGAACCACTGCTGTAGACAGTCAAATGCAATTTTATCGATTGGTGAATTCTAAGAGGTTTATGGTTCAGCACGTTTTATAATTTAGTTCATTTTCTTTTAACTGCCGAGTTAAAAAAAGAAAAAGAAAAACGAGATCCGGCTGACCTGTGTAACCTGTTCTACCCTGCAACTCCATTTTGTTAACACGGGACACACTTCACATCACACCGCTCACATTTCTCACGCTTAGGCTGCAAACACGGGAGAGCACCGAGCACTCAGTGTAATGTAAAGTCGATGTGAAGTGATTGTGATTCCAGGTGCTGTATTTGTAAAACGCTTTGAGCGGCTGTTGCAGCTGGAAGAGCGCTGTGTAAAACGCAACTTGATTGACAGGTTGAATCTCGTTTATTTAAAGACAACTCGGCTGATTGTTTAGCGGTGTTTTACTGAACAGAGCCACAAACGTGATGTTTAGCCGACCACTTGCTCTGCAATACATCTACATGCCCCCTACACGGAAAACGGCCCTGGTTTAAAATCCGCAGTTTTCCGCAGGCGGGAAGAGACGAGGGAAGAGAGAAAGGACAATGGCCACAAGAAAATCATTAGCTGGATGGCGGCTAGGTCAGCGCAGTCATGCCCCGCCCCCCCCGCGCCCCCCCCCCGTATCAACGGAAGCGCAGAGTTAATTTGGGGTTTTTGTTGATTGGCGTTACGGCAATGAAAGTAAGCTGGGCTACATGTCGCCATTTGGTTGTTGGTCTGCGGGAGAATTCTCGAAACAAGACTTGAGTTCGATGCACAACGTCAGAGGCGGATGGCACAGTTGCTCAGCCGTGACGGCCTCGGGCAGGTGACTGATTGACAATCCACAAGTAGGCTTGTTATTATTTATTTGCTAGAGAAGCGGTTGCAGAGGCGCCGGGGAGAATCGTGACTTTGGCAGAAAACGTACAGTCGCAAAACTAATCCACTAACAACAATTCACCGAAGGGAGGAAGGAAGGAAGGAAGGAAGGGAGGAAGGAAGGTGGGGGGGGGGCAGGATGAACTGGAGCCACAGGCCCTGGCTACCCTCTGACAACAGGTGCGTGTAGTTTTCCAACTCTTTTTAATTTTCTGCGTTGATTCCTCCCCCTCCCCTCCACATTCTTGGGGGGAAGAACCCCCCCCCACACACACACACACGCACCCGACTAACTGCTTACCGTCGAGCTGTAGAATGGAGTCGTAAACTTTGCACTGGATCTGGCCTGTGCTCTGGAATGCGCACGACATCCACAGTCCCTGATACATGGCCACCGCCGTGATGATGTTGTCTCCGACGTACGCGGACATCTTCCACTGGGGCAAAATTGTGCCAATTATTAATCCAATTAAACCCAGCAGCGACAGGGCAAACCCCAAAATCTGCAAACCGGCGTTGGCCATCTCGGGTCCTTGAAGAGTTGGACTTGTGCAAAGTAAAAAAAAAAAGGAGAAGAAGAAGAAAAGTGTTGTCCACTTGCGCGCAGGTGTAATCCTCCTCCCCGCAAAATGTCTCCCGGCTTCGGTGTGTTTCCCAAAGACGCTCGGTTGTAGTTGATTGCTTTTTGTGAAGTGGTCGTTCCCCCTTTTCTCCTCTAAACGAATAACTCGACAGATATCGCTCTGCTTTGCGCGTGCAGACTCGAAAACTACACCTCGCGCACCTGCTCCCCGACCGCACCTTGAATTGGGAGGGATTCGCGGGGACGAGCACTTTAAGGCCGTTTCTGTTAGGCGGGGGCGGGGACGCGCGCCCGGTTTCGACTCAGCAGTGTCACCGTCCCCGCGACCGGGAGTTTCGTGATGTCAGCCTCCCCAAAACTCGCATCATAAACAGACTTTTCCAAGATACGCTGGACAAGAGTCCATTTGGTAAGATAAAACGAAATGGACAAGTCCATCTTGGAGAACTTTTAAGAGAAAGTTCTCCAAAATGGACTCTACTCTGTCTTCGGATATTTGAGCAAGTTAAGTCAAGTCAGTTTTATGGGTATAGCCCAATATCACAAATTACTAATCTGCCCCAGGGCAAGAAAACATTCTGATTGACAAAACAAGAGAACATTCTCAGGACAGCCTCATAAACAGTGGTGTGGGTTTATGGCAAAGTCCAGATTCAAAGGAGTCTGTGTTGCATGTCATCCTCTCCCTTCTTTCCTGTCATTCTTCAATTTACTTGTTATTATTGTTGTTGTTCTGTTGTCGGCGATATCATTATTATTGTTATTACAATATTGTTATTATACAGTATTTAAAAAGAAGATCATGCAGGGATAGCCTACACAATGACAATGTTTAGGTTGGTCTAATGAATAAATCATTCAGTTGAAATCTGACCTACAAAAAAAAAAGAAAAAGAAAAGAAAAGCTAACTAGTAAGAAAAAAACGTTACTAAAACAGTCATAGTTTTGTGTTTCTTTCCGTCAAGATATTTTGAATGTTGGATTAATAAGAAAAAAAGTTTTCAGGTGTACTGCATTTTAGGTTAGGTGTTAAGTAGAATTAGCCATAAGAATTATGTCACAGTGTGGGACTTGATAAAAGCAAAAACAGAATGAGATTCAAAACCACAAGACTCCTTATGAGAGTCCTTAAATATACCTTGGGATTGTTGTCCATAAGAAGTATGCTGGATAAGCTTCACTATGTATTTGTAATGCATATATTCGACCATGTTTGTGGAGTAAAAGCGGAAGTCTTAGTCATGATGATATACATATGGTACAAAGCTGTTAGCTGATCTGGCGTGGTTTTACATTGACAATAATTTGAGCATTGTTCCACCAGCTTTCACTGTAAATAATGTAAACTTCATTCAAGCAAAGGGCCAGGCATTGCATGTGGCTTTATCAACATGATGCTCCATGTTGGTGACATATGAAGGATAACAGATTATAGATTTCATGTTGGGGTTTTTTTTTGAGAGAGAAATGCCATGGGTCCAAATGAGCAGACAAGTACCCAAACAACAGCGAAGAACTACTAAACTGACGAGGGAGTAGTACTGGCTAGTACACAGTTACTTAGCTTACTCACACTAGAAAAATATCTGGTTTCAAGTGAGATCATTCAACATTGTATGATTTGTTATAAGAATGTAATCATTATCATTGAAAATAATTCCAATTTAGTGTTGTCTCTTACAATTCTAAATAACTAAAAAAAAGAGAAGGACTTGATCTGGATGTTTGATTGTGTAACTTGTCTAAAACAGGAAATTATAGTTCTACATCCAGTTTCGGTAGCATTTAAGACATTCAAATGAAGTGGTGTTTGGTTAAACCTTCCTAAAAATATGTTCCTCTCCGATGAGGATGGTATTTTTATTCTGCTGTGACATTTCCTGAAGCTAGATATTTTGTAGTTAACACTGCATTCTGATTTTTTTCTTTCTTTTTTTCTTTTTTGCAAGCTGGACTCAGTCTGCTAATTCAGCTTTGAGTTGGCCAAACAGTCTGTGCCAAATGTGTGTAAGGTGTTTGTGATTACCTTGTAACTCAATTTCATGTCAGCGTCATGTAGTATTTCTTCTTTGTAAATGTGTTTTCTAGATGTTAGCAGGGGTTAAAGCTACAATCCTGAAGATTTACGTGCACACAAATTAATTGATATTTTCTATCTCTGGTATTTTTAAAGGATAAAAAAATGTGTTAAATACATTCATGGGTTGGTTATAATATTCAAAGCCCATAAAAGAGAGTTTCAGGCATGTTTGACCATTTATGAGAAATTTGAGCATTTTGTATTGGCTAGCTGTTCTATGCAGTCTGCTGTTCTATGCAGTCTGCTGGAATCGCGATGGGTGATCTAACATATAGGTTGGCTCAATTCTGAGAAACTCTACCGGTGTCATTCTTCAGAAGGGGAAAAAGCACATAAGCCGAAATCAGTGTCCGCAGACAGAATGATTGAAAGTGACTCGGAAATCAGTGGGTACGAATCAGACTAATGGTGCTAATCATCTAACTGGGGACTTTTTACTTTCAATCATTTGTATGAATCATTAATTTATATCATTCTATCTTCATATCTGTACTTTTTACCACCTGTTTCCTAAGATGTTAGCTAAAGCACAACTATCCAAATCAGCCCATTTTAACTAATTACTTATTACTCATTTTATTTGTCCAGCAGGATTATTGCCAAATATGGAAGAGGACAGCTATGAGCAAGTTTGAGGCAGAATCAGGTTTTTAATGGCAAACAAGAAGGTATGACTTAGACCAAACTTGTAGATGATCTTTACCATTAAATAGCACAACATAAGTTAAAACTCACGATCAATTTTTTTTTTTTTTGCTTAGGGAAGACTGACACAACAGCATGGGCAGCTCTGTTTCATTTCCAGCAAATCTGGATTTGAGGATGTGAAGTGTTCAGCCACACTGTAACTTGAACTTCAGTGTTCAATTTAAGTGTGACATGAATTGTAAGGGAAGAAACCTAACATGTCATCCATAAAGGTATGAGTGACCAGCAATATCATTACTACATCTACTCAACTTTATTCAAAATGTCAGGTTGCTGGCGATTGCCACAGTCCAAACTTTGGACTTTTCCTTGTTTGCTTCTGAGGCTGGTCCATTGTTGACAGCCTTGGTGAAGCTGCACCCTTCTTTCTCTGGATCAGTAATAAAACATGTTGGGGTTGATGTAATGGGGAATTTTGCAATCATTTCGGTACTCAGCACCACTGGACTAAAAAAACAGCTTTTGAGGATTTTAAGCATTCAGCCGCAAAACATTTTACATCTAGATATTTGTTCTAGATATTTATGCAAGTTACAACTGTGTGATATTCAGCTGTGTTTGTGTGTTAATTTTCAGTTCATTTTGAGAACTTTTCCATTTGGCTCCGGTACAGGACGATAACTTCCATAAATCTTCCTCTTCTTTCCTCTTCTTGTTACCCCCACCCCCCCACCCCATCAGTGGATCTACCTGTTGTCTGTCTGTCTTTTCCGTTGTTTAGTCTTAATGAATAACCACATAAGACTCTTTCTTCTGAAATAAATTAAGACTTTGAGAGATAGTCTGGTATTTTGAGAAGTATACTGGTGTAAAAGCCACATTGCCTCATTTTGTACCTCCGCTAGCGTTAGTAAAGAAGTACAGACTGCTTTGTCACACATTGAAACATGGGATTCACATGTGTAGCAAACCTGCTGAGGGTAAGCTAATTTCTTCACAAATCTGACCACAATTCTGAAAACAAAAATCTGGCTAAATGAGTATACTACTTCATTCTAAAGAAAATGACCAATCTTACTAAATGTCTTTTGATCAAAAAGAAACGCTTTTAAATATTGCTTTTACAGATATGAGAGAAGTACGGAGGTAACTTTAACAGGGTGCTCAATTACACTGAGTAATTGATTTATAACAAGAAACAACTATGATCGGTTAGAAACAAGTGCCACACCCAAAATGAGCTGAAAATGGACTGTAGTCTGACCATCAACGACTGGAAAGTCTGTTATGAAGAGGAAAATTATTAATTCCTCAAACGGCAGGCTTTTAGACAGCGTTTTTTTCTTCTTACCTCGTTCTTCTGTTTGACTGCATGATTATGTTTAACTTCCTCTTGGATCAAATGTCAAGTCCATGCCTGTATTTCCTAACAATGGGTTCTGGTTTTAAATTTGTTTTGTATGTTCGACTCAGGTGGAAAACCTAAGCGTGTACACAGTCTTTGCCCACTCTCCCTGATGAATGTAGACACACACAAATACTCAGACTTAGTTAGTCTACATAGGTTTGTTGCCTATACAAGCCATGTGTAACCCAAGAAGAGGGTAAAGCCATTTTGAGCCCCTGGTCATTGATGCTTTACAGCACAATAAGGACCCACAGAGTTAGCATGGTGTCACCACATGGCATCATATATCCACGCTTTACCAAAAAGTATTGATGTATGACGTGCAAGGTTCCCTTCAGTGTCTGTTTTAGAGACACTGCAGATGTTCTTTAGACTCCATTGTTAAACGTCTGGCCTGATGTATGAATGATAACAACATCGGTTAGGTAGTGGGTGAAGGGAAAATTCACTGATTTTCAACCTTATCTCTGGGCCAGCGCTTGAAAAACACGCAATGCATTCTGGTACATGTAGGCACAGTGTGGTGCTCTAGGGAGGCCACACTTGAAGTGCCCCCTTCCTCCCACTTAACATGTAAAAAAGTATTACTATGGATATGAAGACCATAGATTTACATTAACTTATAGCTGAAGTACAGGCCCAACACATACTACAGAAAAATGTAAGACCCAACCAAAAAAACCTTACACCATAGGGCCTATACTATGCCATACTAGCCCTTACACTGATGCTCACATCTGCAACTCGCACCCCAATGCAACACGCCATGCTAAATGAGGCCTACATGCAAAACCATGACAGAGGATGTCTAAAAAGTAATCACACCCATATAACAACTAAGGCAAGCCCAACAACGACGGTCACAAGCAACCAGCTCAACAGCTGAATGATCAGCTGAGGTGATGTGAAGGTATACGGAACAGTACATTGAGACAGTGTATTGCAATGTGTAGGCTATTAGAAATTATGGTTGTTTTGTTGTTCTTTTTGTTTCCAGAAACAGAAATCATAGCAGTGGAAACAAAAAAAAAAGTGATTTCATTTTCATTTTAAAATCCACAAACTAAAAGGCATTTTTTTGTTTTCCTGGTCAGAAACATCACATACAACTTTTATAAAGGATTTTATTCTCCTTTTCACCTTTGTAAAACAGAAAAGTACCTATTGTTCCTATTCCATACTGGAGGGTGGGTTAGTAAGATGGTCTTTGAACATATTTTCTATCAACAATAAAGTGTACTACTATTATTATCTAACGAAAATAGAAGGAATCTCTGTATGTCTGTGAGTGTCCGTTCGTCCAGTGGCGACTGAAAGAACAGCGCCACACAACCATTACAACTGACGTTGTGGTCGGAGGGGGGATTACACCCTAACGAGCACTGCACTAGTTACCAAATAAACAGCGTCTTTCTCTCCTAGCTGCCCTCCATGCCTCCGTGGTGCTGAAAGACGCACAAAAAATTATGATAAATATTTTAAATATATATCAAATATTTTGAAAATCTAGTCGTTTTCTAAATCAGTTGGTGCCCCCCGTGCCCCCGGGCACTCACCAGATGCCTTATGTAGATAATCCACCCCAGGTAGGCACTGTGGGAAAGACTCTGTGAGGAGGAGAAGGCCAATTTCTCCATCAATACAGTACGTGGTGAGGACTTCATGGCTTCAACTGACTATATTACTCATCAGTACTGATTGCACCAACCATTGGTGGAATGCCTCTATAATTTTAGCGTTAACCCAGTGTGTCTCATACAGACGTGGAAGTAATCGCTAACCTGTTGCATTCTATACAGATCCAAGGGTACCTTGAACATCATACATCAATGCTTTGGCAAAAGGGTTAATATACTGCTATGAGAACTGGCTCTCTGGTCAGGATGCATGTCTTGGTGGGGAGGTGGAGGGAGAATCATACAGTATTAAACAAATTCAAACTAGAATGTCATCAGTATGTATTCAGGGCCAGTTTAGAAGCTACATATAGGAGCTCAGGGATGCTTGCATCTGTTCTGTTAACAACGCAGTTCAGCGGCTGATCTGTATCTCTGGGATCTCAGGAAACATGGTTGAATTTTGGGTTCGGGACACTGGAAGCAGGTCACAAATGATGTAGCTGTGCTTAAGAGTTAGAAGGAGAAAAGTTTGTCAGCAAAACCTCGATGGCGAAAGTAAATGAAATACACCATCTTCCTGTTGGAGAACTTCTGCTATTGGGGCCCTTGAGCAAGCTGTTTCAACAGTCAAGTACTTAAACAAAATTTCTCTTCACCCTTTTCTTTGGTTAAATGGAAATCTCCCATTTCTTTTCAGCCATTTATTTTGTCTCATGTTTTTAAGTACATATTATAGTACATATTGGAAAACCCCTATTGGTTTCTTGCCGTTTGTTTTTTTTTTTCATGTAAATTCTTGTCTCGTGACGTGTTTGAGAATAAAAATCTCTGAAATGATCTTGGCGTCTCTGTCTGACTAAGAGCTTTATTTTTAGGAGCACTGTGCCCCGAGGCCGCACTGTTTTCAGATGGCAGGGTGCTGTGGACCAGTGGACTCTGTTGCAGAATCCACCGGGCCAGCAAGACAGAGGGTGACTGGCTGGACATCCATTTGACTTGTGAATAAACTCCGTTGTCATTCAAATGGAGCTTAAGCGTTCATCTAATTTTCTTGCATACCTTATCAGCTGGACACAAGTATTCCCAATTAATTTTCTTTGCTAATTAAAACTTGTATTCATTGCATGTTGGCTTGAGTATAGATGCTTAGCTACATATAATTTGAAACATTCACCTGCTGTTTCCTTCCTCTGATTGCTAGACACCAGACAGAAGCAACAGTCTCTATTTTCTTCAGACAAACCTACTGTACATTCCATGTGGTGCAGAGCAGTCTGCCAAGTGCCACGTACAGCCACTTCTGAGGCAGAGTGGGAGTGGAGACAGTTATACCAAGCTACCAGTCCAACAGGTTTACTGAGCACCCACTCAAATTGTGTTGTTTCGTTTCAAACATAATTTGAACATTAACGTGCGCAAGCATGCATAGTTAATAACACAAGCACATCCCTGCATATTGTACATGTGCAGCTTTTCCAAAATGGACAATGTTCCATCGTTAATGTGGCGTTTCAGTCACGCTGAGTCATGCAGAAGGGTAGGCTGGGGGAATTCAGTAATTTTGTTTCACCTGTCATGGGTAGTCTGACCTGCTGAATGACTCATCTCAGCAATGGCAGTTGACATAGTGTATGATGGATGGATTGTCTCATCCTTGCTTTTCAGAGTTGAAGTGCTGATCTTAGTCTACTTTTAACACTTTATTGCCAATGTTTTTAAAATGCTGATCAGATCCTTGGTCAACGCTGCATTTTACTGAACTTTGATCAGTAAGTTGATCTTTTTACTTTCACTTTGCATGGTTTTGCTGACGCTACAGGTAGATGAGGAGTCATACCTTATGTTCTCACAGGTGTTTAATTCATTAAGTCCAGAGTAAAAAGATCATATAGTTTGAGATATACCATGAGCTGAACTTAACAACCCTTTCCCCTTAATGTGCATTTCTGTAAAGAATATGATATTAGCAAACAGAATCTTATGGTTGATTTTTGGGGAACACATTTTTTTTTGAATGAATGAATGAATGTGTAGTATATTTTGAACTGAAACCTTCGTTTGACCTTTCAGTGTTGACATGGTTTTTATACACAGTAATCCCTCCTCTCCGGGTGTGTGTGTCTGTTGTACCATCATGTTTGTAATAGGCTTTAGGTTACAAAGACGCCCCAGGCCGTTTAACAAATGGACGACTGTAGTCGACTGCCATCCTGTGGACATTTGATGAACTACCAGAGCTATTTTTGGTATAATCTTCCCCCTCCCCCCTCCCATTGCGGCCATGTTAGTGCCTAATGCGTGTCAGTAAAACAACTTTCACATTTTATTTATGTTGTCTGAGACGGATCCGCAGTCTTACTCTAATAGGTCCACCCATCCATTATCCGGGTCACAGGGATGCTGGAGCCTATGCCAGCAGTCACTGGGCGGCAGGTGGGCCAGACACCCTGGACTGGCGGCCAGGCCATCACACAGGGCCGACATACTCGGAGAGGGGTCCGCAGTCTTTCTCTAGTAAAAGGTCCACTTCAAAGAAATTGGGGAAAAGCAGCCATATGTTCAGATGATAGTTACGTTTCTTTTATACACTATTAGTTTTGGACCAAGTTAATGAACCCAAATGTTCACAAAGGCCCAATCCGCGATTTATCTCATCATATGAATTAGATCTATATTACATACATTATTTAAGAGTCATAGATTAAAATGTGCATTTTGTGTCTTTCTTAATTGAAAATATGGACCTGTTTTACTCCAGTATTAACAAATATTATCGATGAAAACAGACAATTTCCAGTATGAGAAGACATAAAAAAAACGTTGTTTAGTGTAAGCCCTTCTATTAATAGATCCGTCAGCCCATTTGGGAGTGTTTACATCAGACCCGCATTACGTAATCCAAAGTAGACCGTCATTACCACGCCTCTTTTTGGAGGAAAAGGAACACATCCTCAAACTATTGAAAGCTATTGAAATGCATAAATTTGAATGTCCTCAAACTGAATTAAATTAACTTTAAGCCAAAGAGTAGTACATATAAAGTTGGTTGCACCAAAAACAAAAAAACAAAAGAAACCCTGATCTCCGGTTTGTTGCCCATCCGTATATCATCAGAGACCCTGAAATAAGGGCTCCACTGGGTACCATGACCGGACAGAAATGGCATGCAATGAAACCCACGGTATTTCTCACTGTCGACTACTTCAAGCAGTGACTCGTTCTGGAGAAGTACTACTATTACTACTACTTTGGGCTGCTCTCGTTAGGGGTCGCCACAGCGGATCATCCGTTTCCATTTCTTCCTGTCTTCTGCGTCTTCCTCCGTCACACCAGCCACCTGCATGTCTTCCCTCACCACATCCATAAACCTCCTCTTTGGCCTTCCTCTTCTCCTCTTCCCTGGCAGCTCCATATTCAGCATCCTTCTCCTGATATACACAGCATCTCTCCTCCACACATGTCCAAGCCATCTCAATCTTGCCTCTCTTGCTTTGTCTCCAAACCGTCCAACTTGAGCTGCCCCTCTAATATACTCATTCCTAATTCTGTCCTTCTTCATCACTCCCAATGAAAATCTTAGCATCTTCAACTCTGCCACCTCCAGCTCCGCCTCCTGTCTTTTCGTCAGTGCCCAACGTCTCCAAACCATATAACATAGCTGGTGTCACAACCATCTTGTAAACCTTCCCTTTAACTCTTGCTGGTATCCTGCTGTCGCAAATCACTCCTGACACTCTTGTCCACCCACTCCACCCTGCCTGCACTCTTCTCTTCACCTCTCTACTGCTCTCCCCGTGACTCGTTCTGGAGGAGTACGCGCTTCGCAAATTGGATTTGGGAGTACCAACTCGCAAGATGGCGATCAAGTTGAAAACTCAATGTACACTTTGAGATGAGCGCAACTTGCCGGTGGATTCCTAGCTCCGAAAAAGTCGGAGCAAATTGTCACCCTGGTATTTATTTTCCAAAAAGCACAACTAATTTAAATCTACACTTTCGATTGGTCACCGCAGTTTTTCTCGGAAGTTAATTTGGTGACAAAGGCGGGGCCACGGTGTTGCCTGGCGTTACTATAGCAACCTCAAGATTGGACATAGCAACTGCAAAGCAACCCCAACAATTTCGTTATGAAAACTAATAAAAATATAAATTATTTAAAAACTTTTCTTTATTATTTTGGTAATATATTGTGCGAGTTTAATACGAACACAATGAATGAAAAAAATAGTTAATACAGTCTTTTCTCAAACGAAGTCGCGCTACTCGCGTCTCGTGACCAAGAGTCAGAGGTCGTGACCTTTTTGGTTCAGTTTAGCGCGCTCCAGACGCTAGCTAATGCGGGCTGAACATGGAGATTCCCTGTGCTCAAAAAGCACTAACTCCAACAAACGTCGACAGAACTGTCAACTTTAAACCTGAAACACAATTTATTCCTTGAAATGGAATCGCTACCACCCGTGGTATGAGCCAGCATTACGGGACAACGGATGACAATTAGCAGCACTAAATCCGGCGGCTCCTTGACCGAAAAAAAGCGGGGACAGATCGTGAACACTACTCAAGAATTTCTGTCTCTTCTCCGACCATAAAAGGACGCGTTTATTGATATACACCGACTTTTGTGTATGTCAGTCCCTACCCGGCGACCTGCGAGCGCAGCTTTTCTTATTCACGCCGTGTCGAGGAGCAACAGCGGGGACAAGAAACGGCAACCTTGGCTTTACTGTCCAGCAACACCCGACGAACGAGGGCCCTTAATGAACAGTGTTCATGAACCACAACAGGCGCATTGCTTTGCTATGACAGCCGTCCATTGGTGAGTAGGCTAACCTTAAGTAATATTTCGGTGACCATTTGGCATTTATGCTATCGTAACGGTATGCGATGTGCTGGAGATTCTAACAATAGGATTGTTGTTCCCAGCTTCTGTTGTTCCGGGGAGCAATTACGAGTGTCACGCAGACCGCAAGTAATGCTGGCTAGAGCTGAGTTTAATGTCAAGACTGTTACGTTAATAAAGTCAAAAGTAAGCAAGTCCATTCGCTATAGTTTAGAAAGAACAGAACAGATTGAAACAGTAGTGACAATAGACCACCGGAACACTTCCGGGTACCTTGACAACAGGACGCCAGGAGAGGGGGATAGAAAACCCAAGCCGCCGAGCCGCACTGTATTAGATACGCAGCATAGCCGTAGCTACGATGCCCAAAAGTTGCTGTGTGGTGGACTGTACTGTTAACAAGAAAAACAACCCAAATATTCGTTTTTTTGTATTGCCTAAAAGGCAGAAGGAGGGAGAACAACGATTGAAATGGCTCCAGGCGATCAGAAGGAAAGACGAGGATGGACAACTTTTGGGATCCTGACAGCAAACATGTTTACGTCTGCGGTCTGCACTTCATCACTGGTAATGTTAGCTAGTTTAACTAGCTAATAATAGGTTACGTCTATTCTACATTTTATAATCACCAAAATGTCAAGTTAGAATGCCAATAGATCAGTGGGCCCAGATGGGAAAACGAATTTAGGCAGTGTAATAGGCTAGCTACATTGAACGAGATGTAGCCGAGTTAGCTAGGCTACAACCCGCATAATGTTAGCTACACTGTAGTCTCCCTCGCCAGACTCCCTTCAGCTACACTGTAGCAGCTAGATGTGAAACTCAGTTGCTGGGTAGGTTGATTCATCTCCCTCTTCCCCTCCCCTTGCCTTCCCTCCTCCACTCATATTTTCTAAGACCCGCTCTGGCCCCTCCCTCACCTCCTCCCCTTCCCCTCTCTCTCCCTCCCTGGAACAGTTTGGTCTGGCGCAGGTTGAGCCGGTGGCTATATGGAATTCCACAGTTAGCTAAACCTGTCTGAATGGGATCACATTCTTCAAACCCATATGTATTTTTATCCATTAAAAATCATAAAATGGTCCCTCCCCCCTGAATATTTGGTCACATGCTAAATTTTGTTTATCTTTCCTAGAAACAAGGGGTAACTACCCCAGTCTCCCTTACCCAGTTAAAATGCAAACATTGTTATCACATTATTATTGTCATCCTTATTGAGTAGTATATCATGCATCATTGTATGCAGTCATGTGTAATCCAGTAAAAAGTAATAACTGAATAAAATGCAAACATTTGTTGAAAATGTAGCTTAGTTCCTATGTAATTGTAGACGTCGCCATAAGACACATCTGGCCATTGAGTGGGGTTATTAACCCATTCCCCTGTTCGATTGAAAGGACACTGGCCACCGATACTGCGAATTTTTCGCAAATATCGGTTCTTGTCCGCAGCAGCCAACGTAGCGACATAGTTAGCCATTTAAACCGTGTTCAAACTTGCCGGCTTCTATCCCCCTCTAGCTCCCCCTGCTCTAACGTTCGAACGCGGAAGTGCAGTGGTCTATAGCATACTAGTCGATAGTATTCCTAGTATTCTGGTGGAGTTTGTGTGAGATTGTGATGTTGCCAAGTGATGGTAATAGGATACGTTTAATGTTCATGATATGCCTTGGGCAGTCAATGACTGTCAGTGTGTGATGGCAGTCGCATGTTGGTGCTCGCGTGCTGTTGTTCCTAGTATAAATCAGTGACTCCATAAGTCATTTTGTATAAAAGTGTGATTAGTGCATTATATTCACTCTGTAAGTCAGTTTTAAAAAACGTGCATAATTCTCCCTGTAATAAATCTGACACCGCGCTTCTGTTCTCCATATGCCTGCTCACCAAAACTCTACTCTGCACTCTACTAGAGTAGTTAACGTTATTGGATAGGATTTGAATTGTGATATTTAAGATGAGCTCTACTACTACAATCAGCTGCTCCTGTTAGGGGTCACCACAGCAGATCATCCGTTTCCATCTCATCCTGTCCTCTGCATCTTCCTCTGTCACACCAGCCACCTGCATGTCCTCTCTCAACACATCCATAAACCTCCTCTTTGGCCTTCCTCTTTTCCTCTTCTCTGGCAGCTCCATATTAAGCATCCATCTCCCAGTATACCCAGCATCTCTCCTCCACACATGTCCAAGCCATCTCAATCTTGCCTCTCTTGCTTTGTTTCGAAACCGTCCAACCTGAGCTGGCCCTCTAACTTACTCGTTGCTAATCCTGTCCTTCTTCATCACTTCCAATGAAAATCTTAGCATCTTCAACTCTGCCACCTCCAGCTCCGCCTCCTGTCTTTTCATCAGTGCCACTGTCTCCAAACCATATAACATAGCTGGTGTCACAACTGTCTTGTAAACCTTCCCTTTAACTCTTGCTGGTACCCTTCTGTCGCAAATCACTCCTGACACTATTCTCCACCCACTCCATCCTGCCTGCACTCTTCTTCACCTCTCTTCTGCACTCCCCGTTACTTTGGACAGTTGACCCCAAGTATTTAAACTCGTATGACTTCATCACCTCTACTCCTTGCATCCTCACTATTCCACTGTCCTCCCTCTCCTTCACACATATGTATTCCATCTTGCTCCTACTGACTTTCATTCCTCTTCTCTCCAGTGCATACCTCCACCTCTCCAGGCTCTGCTCAACCTGCACCCTACTCTCGCTACAGATCATAATGTAATCCGCAAACGTCATAGTCCATGGAGACTGCTGCCTGATCTCGTCCGTCAACCTGTCCATCATCATTGCAAACAAAAAAGGGCTCGTGGAGGTGGGATTACATCCATCTGTCATTCCAACCACACACTTCACCACTGTCACACTTCCCTGCACCACTCCTACATACTTCCCTGCAACTCCCAACTTCCTCATATAATACCACACACCTCCTCTCTCAATATCCTTTCATATGGGTTCTTTAAATCCACAAAGACACAATCTAACTCTTTTTGGCCTTCTCTATACTTCTCAATCAACATTCTCAAAGCAAACGTCACATCTATAGTGCTCTTTCGTGGCATGAAATGATACTGCTGCTTGCTAATCATCACCTCTCCTCTTAACCTAGCTTCTGTTACTCTTTCCCATATCTTTATGCTGTGGCTGATCAACTTTATACTTCTGTAGTTGCTACAGTTCTGCGCATAGCCCTTATTCTTGAAAATCGGTACCAGTATGCTTCTTCTCCACTCCTCAGGCATCCTCTCACTTTCCAAGATTGTGTTAAACAATCTAGTTAAAAATTCCTCTGCCATCTCTCCTAGACATCTCCATGCATCCACAGGTATGTCATCTGGACCAACTGCCTTTCCACTCTTTATCCTCTTCATAGCTGCCCCCACTTCCTCCTTGCTAATCCACCACACTTCCTGATCCACTATCCCCATGTCATCCAACCATCTCTCGTTCTCATTTTCTTTATTCATCAGCCCCTACTCCTTCCACCTTCTCAACACACTCTCCTCACTTGTCAGCACATTTCCATCTCTATTCTTGATCGCCCTTACCTCCTGCACATCCTTCCCAGCTCGGTCCCTCTGTCTAGCCAATTGGTACGAGTCTTTTTCTCCTACCTTCATGTCTAACCTCTCATACAACTCACCATACGCTTGTCCATTGCCTTTATCACCTCTCGCTTTGCTTTACACTGCATCTCCTTGTACTCCTGTCAACTTTATTCATCTCTCTGACTATCCCACTTCTTTGCCAATCTCTTCCTCTGTATACTTTGCTGTACTTCCTCATTCCACCACCAAGTCTCCTTGTCTTCCTTCCTCTGTCCTGATGACACACCAAGTACTTTCTTAGCTGTCTCCCTCACTATTTCTGCAGTGGTTGCCCAGCCATCTGGCAACTCTTCACTGCCCCCCAGTGCCTGTCTTAACTCCTCCCTGAACTCCACATAACAGTCTTCCTTCTTCAACTTCCACCATTTGATCCTTGGCTCTGCCTTCACTCTCTTCCACTTCTTGAACTCCAAAGTCATCCTACAGACCACCATCTGATGCTGCATAGCTACGTTCTCCCCTGTAATCATCTTGCAGTCCACAATACCTTGCGCCTCCTGCATAAGATATAGTCCACCTGTGTAAACTTTCCTCCACTCTTATACATCACCCTGTGTTCCTCCCTCTTCTTGAAATATGTATTCACCACAGCCATTTCCATCCTTTTCGCAAAATCCACCACCATCTGTCCTTCCACATTTCTCTCCTTGACACCATACCAACCCATCACCTCCTCATGACCTCTGTTCCCTTCATCAACATGCCCACTGAAGTCTGCTCCAACCGCCACTCGCTCTCCCTTGGGTACACTTTCCGCCACTTCATCCAACTCACTCCAGAATCTTTCTTTCTCACATCCAGCTTGCGGTGCATATGTGCTGATAACACTCATCAATACGCCTTTGATTTCCAGCTTCACACTCATCACTCTGTCCGACACTCTCTTCACCTCCAACACACTCATGACATTCTCTTCCTTCAGAATTACCCCTACCCCATTTCTCCTCTCATTCGCACCATGGTAGAAGAGTTTGAACCCACCTCCGATGCTCCTAGCCTTACTCCCCTTCCACCTGGTCTCTTGCACACACAGTATACCTGCCTTTCTTCTTTCCATCTTATCAGCCAGCTCTCTCCCTTTACCAGTCATAGTGCTAACATTCAAAGTTCTGACTCTCACCTCCACGCTCCTACCCTTCCTCCTCTCCCGCTACCTCTGGACAAGCCTTCCTCCTCTCCTTCTCCTTTAACCTAGTTAATTTTATACATTTAACATATTAGATATACATAACTGAATCTTCCCCCAACTTGGAACATGTGGCAGTATAAAATAAAAATGTAAGAAAAAATGGCTAATAATCAAGCTACAAAGGACAAAAATTTACAATGAAAAAAAGAAAAGGAAATTATATATATATAAATTCAAATAAGAATACAATCACATAGAACAGCATACAGCACACATTCCTCGCAATAGATTAGATATTTTCAGCGTAACTTCACACTATCGGTGCCTCGTCAATGTCACCATTTTTAACAAATTTCAGAAACATCTCCCACATGTTGTACAACTCAGAAGCTTTCTTTCTAACTATGTGAGTGAGTTTCTCAAGAGCCAAACTTGATGCTAAGTTTTTTAACCAGTGACCAAGAGAGGGGCCATTAACCGTCTTCCAACACAGGATAATGTACAGGAATTTAAATGAATATCGCTCTGAGCTCACAAAAAGACATGCACTTAGTTCAGCACCATAGCCATGCCCCCCTAAGTAGATTTTTTTAACAATTAAATATTTTGAATAAAATTTTCACACTCTTGCAAATGTTTACGTAATTTTACCTGTATTGCTTGCTTTGATTAGTTCAAAACTCCGTTAGATGTGTGCGGTCAAGGTGATTCAGAAACTTGAATCCAAATTGAATTCTAACGTCAATAATAATTTGAAAAATGCTAAACAGAATTAATTATTCAATAAAAATGAATAAATATACTACTACTGCAAACCAGTTTGCTGTCTCTACCCCCTGCCCCCTGGCGATCGGATCGCATCTTGAGTAGCCACGATTGGACGACATGAAAATAGAAACAATCGCCCAATCCTAACACCTGTGGCAACGCCATGCAATGACATAGCAACTGCTAAGCTCCGCCCATGTGACCAAATAACAGCTTGCTCTCTGCCATTGCTGTAAGGACCTTACTGCATGTTTTGCATGTTGCAACATAATTACTACAAATTTTGTCTACTTTGCATTACCTCTGACCATTTCCATAACATGCCAAAACTATAACAAACCATTTCCGAAGAGTGTTGTAGATTTTTTTGAAAGCATTTTTCCTACCTTCCAGGTTTCCTTTGGTTTCCATTCATTTCAGTACAGTGTGAAAATCAATTTGCAGAGACCTGAAACTTGGTTGAGACTGGTAATCCATCACAGCAAACAATTTAGTCGGCTTTATTTCTTATTAAAGTCTTGCTTGCATTGTGGGATATAGCTGTTGAAAATGCAGATTGATTTGAAGTTTTCCAGGGCTTTCAACTGCATTAGGGGACATGACTGAAGATTAATGAAATTCATCTTTTTTTGGGGGGATTTTTTCCCCCCCATTTTATCCCCTATTGTATCCAGACAATTACCCCACTCTTCTGAGCCATCCCGATCTCTGCTCCACCCCCTCTGCCAATCAGGGGAGGGCTGCAGACTACCACATGCCTCCTCCGATACATGTGGAGTTGCCAGCCGCTGCTTTTCATCTGACAGTGAGGAGCTTTGCCAGGGGGATGTAGCACGTGGGAGGATCACGCTATTCCCCCCCAGTCCCCCCCCAACCTGAACAGAAGCCCCGACTGACCATAGGAGGCGGCAGTGCAGCAACCAGGATACATGCCCACATCTGGCTTCCCACCCACAGACACGGCCAATTGTGTCTGTAAGGACACCGACCAAGTCGGAGGTAACACAGGGATTCGAACCGCCGATCCCCGTGTTGGAAGGCAACTGAATAGACCTCCACACCACTCAGACGCCCCGAAATTCATCCTTTTGATGCATCTTATGTGTTCTATGGCAGGCAAATTGGACATATATTTCCTAGACATAGTAGTACCTTTCAGTCATTATAAATATCTGCTAGTGATGCTTACACTGCTATTTTACATTAGAGTTTATGGCAAGTTTTCCACCATGGACATGTTTTTTGGATTTTGGTAGTGGGAGACCCTTTTGCTTACATTTGAATCAAGGATTGTACCTTTAAACTTACCTTGCACACAAAATACCATAGACCTATTCAATTCAAGAGGAACACTTAAGTTACAACATTTTCCCCTTGATAGAAATTAAAAAAGGTTTTAAATAGCGTCTCTAGATATTATGCCACTGCCAGTATACATTAACAAAAACTTCATTTTTGTAACTGATGATTGTGTTTTTGACAAAGAAGCTCTAATTAGAGACCCATTTCATCTTTTTATTAATTGTTCAAACACCTACAATATCAGTAGTTAAAAAGCTAGGTTCAGCTATGTTTTTGTTTTTTTTTGCTCAGTGGTGGGAAAGTAGTTGACACTAAAAGCACAGGCAAAACTTTTTCATTTCAAAAGGATTTCAGGGATTTGTAGCAATCAAATGCCACCAGAGTTACCAGTGTCAGTAAATCAAACAAAGCAATCTTCAGGATTGTAGCTATAACCTACTGAGCGACGGCACAATTAATCTCCATGTTGAGTTTCTCAGTGCTATTAAACCAATTCACTTGATTTCTGGAGTTCATCAAACTATTTTTTTGTTTAAAAAAATGGTTTTGCTTTGTCCATCTTCCATCCATCCATCCATCCATTATGCAAACCGCTTATCGTGCTCTCAAGGTTGCAGGGATGCTGGAGCCTATCCCAGCAGTCATTGGGCGACAGGCGAGGAGATACCCTGAACAGGCCGCCAGGCCAACACAGGCCCCCTCCCCTTCCCCCCTTAGTAAGGCCAATTCACTGGACCTACATGTCTTTGGACGGTGGGAGGAAACCGGAGCACCCGGAAGGAAACCCACGCAGACATGGGGGGGAACATGCAAATTACCACACAGAGGACGACCTGGGACGACCCCCAAGGTTGTACAACCCCGGGACTTGAACCCAGAACCTTCTTGCTGTGAGGCGACTGTGCTAACCATTGCGCCACCGTGCCACTTTGTCTGTCTTAAATGATAGTTATTTCATCCCCAACCTTTTTCTCGCTTTCACGCACATTAATTTTCATGGTTGTTTTCTGACAAACAGCAGCTGCTGTTGAAATGAGACAAAACAACCACAACGATCATCTGCATACAGTTTGTCTTCCTTCACGTGTTTTGCAACTCGTTTGTTCAGGATATTGTTCTCCTGCCTTATTCCATGTATCAGCTGATGGAGGCTTAAGATGAAAACGTGCCTCAAGTTGTGTTCTAATAGACAAATTGCATCTGGCCTCATTTGCAAGACAGGCAATCCAGCAATGAGGAAAAGAGACATTATTTTCACTAAAGCCTTGTGGTTAACCCTGGTAAATCTAGGGCCTCTGTATTATGTTGACTGTAGATATTGAACAAAGAAGCAGTGACATTTAATACTTATATAGATATCGTCACTGTTCAGGGGTTATTGATGTCAACTGGGGGGGGGGGCTCTTTGTGCATGACAGTGACTGCATATACCACACATTAATCCATCAGATGAGATACTGCAGATCCCTAACTTGAGCTAGCAAAAGCCTTGAAGCATAATTAGCCTTTCTGCTTTGGGACATAATCCGTCATCCATTTACCATGGTTATCACCAAGATACTGTGACGTCTAATCGGCTCCTGAGTGGTGAAAAAGAGGTAATTGCTGCAATTCTTCCATCTGACACCATTTTGTTTGATAAATTTGGCTCTTTTAAAAAAGCAGATTATGAAATTGAGATGAGTGCGTCTTTGATCTCAGCCCGTCTTGTCTGGGAGTAAAATTTTCAAATGTTTTTTTTTTTTACCATAACTTATATTGACTTATGAGTTTGCTCTATTATGATAAATGGTGCAAAGTGTTCTCTGTCTAAATCCTTAATTGGAAATGTCAGTCTCCGTCGGGCTGCACAGATTGGTCTGCAAAGACCTGTTATTTGCCTTGACTTATTGGTGCAATATTTTTATCGCTGTTACTAAAGCACTAACGTATTTTGCATTGATGCATTTTAAAGGTTGTATTGGATATGGAGAGGGAAATGAATGAGCGATAGATGGGATGAAAGGTCATACAATCAGATTTTAAACCACAACACTGCAAGTATATGATGAACCTCAGCTGAAAGCAGGGTATATACACAATGGGGCAAACTTTGAGCTACGTAAATGGGCTGTAGTGAACTGTTGGCTCTGCGTTAAAGAGCCTATGTGAGTTTATGCACCCGAGAGTTGAGAGATGGAGGAGGAAAGAGACGTTGGGGTAGTTTAGCTCCTACTATGTGTTTTACAGTTAGGGAGCCTGCTCCTTTCTGACCTTTGTCAGCAATCTCTCTCAGTACCTTCAGGAACACATGCATCTTCTTTTAAAAGTCCTTACGGGCTGTCCTGCAGTGATCATGCAGTTATTGCCCAGCTGTAACAAACGCAAGGACAAAACACTCAACACCTTATTCAACAACGGGCCCATCCAGCTGACCATAGGACTATATCGGTAGGTCTCCGGAAGGGGAAACAGAGGAGGATGTGCACGGGCCCGGTTATGACCCGGTAAGTGTCAAAGAGCAGTTGATGAGTCAGTGCTTTGCTCAAGGGGTACGCTCTACATCTATTCCCACACTGTGCCGTGATGCCACAAGCCATGGTAGCAGACAGCAGCCTCATCATATTTTGAAAGACACCAAGGCTGTGAATTTGAACACAGAAGCGTTGTTTAATGTGGTCAGACTGCTGTTTCACACTCCTTCAACCCCAATATGGTCCTGTGAGGCTCAGGCGGTAGAGCGCCTGGTGTAACACTGGTATTTGTATGATTTTTTTTTTTTTTTATGTGAAAGATTTGTTGATGTTGATAGAGTATTTTGAGTTCCTGGCATTATGGCTCCATATACTTAAGCATGGTACCGATTCTGCTAAAGATTAGGGGTTCAATTCTCTCTGTAATGTGATGCAATCATTCTAATGTAAAACACTTGGCAGCCTCGCTTCACTGATTTTTTTTTTCTTTTCTTTCTTTATTGGCATATGATTTTTGGATAGATGCTTTTTGTTTGTGAACGTTCATCTCACCGTCTCAAATGTATTGTCTGACCATGTGACACAAAATAAACTTTGGTTCAATGCATTTTAAAGGTGAATATTTTAGATTTATGAGCATATCAAAGAAGTATGTTTAGACACAGTTTAATGTATTTCTCCCATCTGTATATAAGGAATCACAAAGAGGCACTGCTTACAATCATACAAATATATGTCATTTATTGAGTAATATTCCATAGTAAGACATTTCCCTTTGATTCACGTATGAGTTGTAGAAATGTACACTGGTGTGGCGAACTCAGAGACAGGGTGAAGTGAGGGTTCTTCTGTCTCCAGATACTGAGAAGGCATAATCCCTTATGAATCGAGGAACAATGACAGATGCATGCTTTGCAAAATACTCTGATGTCAATCTGTGATAAATGCGGAGTGCGGATTGTCTTTGTAGGCTGCAAATTCTCCCGTGTTGTCGTCGAGCCTGAAAATCCTCCTCATTGTCTTTTAGCCTGTTGGAATTCTCCCTTCGTGGGGTGCAGACTGGTGGTCGTTTTTTTTTTTAATATATATATATATATTGCTGGTCTTCAGTTGTTGCGTTCCCGTCGCCTCATTCGGCTCTGCTGTTATGAGGAGTCCAACATGGGTCTGAGGCCCCCTGTAACACTGGGGTGGGCTGGGGGTGGAGTGGGGGGGGGGGGCTGGGATTCATCCCTTCTCTTATTGGCTCAATCAAAGTCAAGGCCCATTTTTTTATGTATGGCTTTTTTTGTGTGTTTTTTTTATTTTTATTTTTTTAGCTAGAACTGTTGTTTTTGGAAGACAAGAAGAAAAGACTGAGATAGAGTAAGATTCCAGCGGAACAGGGTTAAGGGGTTTCGTGAAATTTTTTTGGAAGACTTGTGGAGGTCAGATTTCTGAGACCGCCGAGGTTAATGCTGGGTATAATAGGACACATGTTGGTGTTAGGGGTTTGCATTTCCTGACAAACTGTTGTCACATAAACTCACCCCTACCTTATCCCTCACCGCACAGCAGACTCCCACGTACGTGCTGCAAGGGGAGTATCAAAAAAGCCGTGAGCATAAAAACACTGAGCAAATACAAAAAAGTTCAACAAAATGTGAGCGGTTCGGGAGGGGGGGCAGTGAGAGGTGATTAAACCAGTTCGCCTCCTTCTGAGGAGACTGGATCAGAATAGAGACGTGGGGTGAAAGGACAAGACAATAAAAGACATTAAAAAAAATAAAATCAGCAAGACATTTTCGGAAAAATATCAGTACAGGACCCCACGGACATCAGGTAACACAACAATGTCACTGACACAATAGACATGTAAACCGACAGCCTTCCGTACACTCCCCTTTCATTTCCTGGACATGATTGATTTGATTTGAAGGAAAAATACAAAAAAAAAAAACCCTCTCACTTTCAGCTTGTTAGAAAGGACGCGAGGATGACAGTGTTTTGGACACAGAGGCTCACTTGAGAAATCCTCGTTGTCCTTTTAGCTGTTATTCAAACTCCGTTCTCGGATATTTATTAGGGTTGCCTGTCATGGCCTCATTCTCAACACACCGGTTAGTTACCACAGATATGTTCAAAAGACGAGCAGGGTGAGTAAGAAGAGTTTGAATTCACGGAGAGATTATTACATTTAAGAAATAGTCCCAATTTTTGGTGGGGGAGCTAAAACACATTTTGCTATAAAACTCATTTGTAACAGAACAAAGCATATGGAGATGTAATTGGGGAAAAAATACTTTGTCATTTGAATCGTTGGTTTCACAATTTGGGGTTAAGGGTCACCTGTACGGAATACTGCTATGTACAATCACCAACCATCAGTGGATTTTGACTTATTATAAAATCTATGGGACAGTGAAACAGGAGAGCACAAAAATCACATGTATGATGTGGCTAACACTTTGCTTTTTGTTCATAGGTTATCCTAGCCACAAACATAACAAGACTTGTGAATGCATCATAATCGCTGCCGAACATGGTTTACACAGCCCAACATCATCATAATTTGTTGAAGTCACACAAAAAAGCAATGTGTCCTTGTTTTCAAACCCTGCGTTAAAAAAAACAAACAAACAAAATAACTCATCATAGACTATCACACTGTAGTGCAATTGTATATTACTTTGAAATAGCCTCCATAACACCAAATGTGTGGAATTCACACCCCACATTTAGTGTTGCAGCCAGATATTACCATAATGGAGATTCATCAATAGAGGGAGCTAGTCATTCAAGGATTTTCTGAATAGTTTGACAAAACCCCTTAATATGTTTTCCTATGCATTGTGTGAACACAGTGAGAAGATAATATATAATGCATATAGCACAGCTAATTTTGACCTCATACTGTCATTGCCAAAGAAACATTCTCTACTGCATTGTCTGAGACAAGAGTCTGCTGTTCTCCTGATCATTGTGCAATGACTGCCAGAGGATAGTTAAGCACAAAACCTCATACAATGGCAGAAGATGGTGGATAGAGTGGATATTTTCTCAAAACCATTTCCATAATACCTTCACAGAAGGCACATTCAACCTTTCCAGATTGTTCCCATCTTTGAAAAATACAATTCAAAAATCACCCAAGGGTTCACCCTAAAATTGTTTAGAGGTAACAAATAAATCATCCATTCATCCATCCACCCATTATCCAAACCGCTTATCCTGCGCTCAGGGTCGCGGGGATGCTGGAGCCTATCCCAGCAGTCATTGGGCGGCAGGCGGGGAGATGCCCTGGACAGGCCGTGAGGCCATCAGACAGGACCCACACACACACACCCCCACACCCCCACACACACACACCCACACACACACACACACACATTCATACCTAGGGACAATTCAGTAAGGCTGATTCACCTGACCTACATGTCTTTGGACTGTGGGAGGAAACCAGAGCCCCCGGAGGAAACCCACGCAGACACGGGGAGAACATGCAAACTCCACACAGAGGATGACCCGGGACGATCCCCAAGGTTAGGCTACCCCGGGGCTTGAACCCAGGACCTTCTTGCTGTGAGACGACCGCGCTAACCACTGCGTCACCGTGCCGCCCACGAATAAATCAATAACGAGAAAAATTAACAAGTGAGGATTGGTTAACAGCAGTCTCATGGTACAGACGTTTGTACTGAATGATAATGTAACTTTCGTTATGCGGCACTCATAATTTGTTTAAATTCCCCAATGGTTCCTTAGAAGCCAACCTGCCTATACAAACACAAATGGGATTTTGCTTTATTTTTAACTTCCCTGGATTGTGGTGGTCATGTGCAGTAAAACATTCCTCCCATAACTCTTGTCAAAGACGGGGCTTCCCTGATAGCTAACCCTTTGTAGCACCTCCTACAATGGCGAGTTAAGTTTTGCAATTGTCTAAGCAATGTCTGATGCTTGTCGAGATTAATATACTTACAGCCCCCCTCCCAATCTGGAGAACACCTGTGCCACCGAGGCGTGCTATGCCATATGCAGCTGTTGTATTATTCAAAGATGAGATTCCTAATGTATGATTGCTGATGCTCATACTGTTTTGGACAAGTCCACGAAAAAGTTGTGTGAAGTTTATGGTTCAATGGGAAGTTGGACCCCTGAGGAATTGAATGAATCTGCTCCTCCTGAATGTGTCCAAAGAGGCTCATCTGTCCAGTTTACAGGTGCAATAGTGTTGGAACAAGAGCTCTCTGTTCACATCATTATCGGCAAACATGGTTTGCGTTCTCTCGTGAACTTTGGGGGAATGATTGCACTTATCACCGGGGCTATTGTTCCCCTGTTTGGCTTTCACTGAGTCAATCAATTATTATTTTTTTCTGACTCATGCCCTCTTTTTCACTCCCTGCACCTCTTGTTTCTCACCATTCGCTCTTTAACACCCCCTCACACACACACACACACACACACACACACACAAACATGAAAAATAGGTCATTATACACACTTTCACTCTTACTCACTTGAACACTCGCAGATGTATCCACCCACACATACTGTATAGACATGCAACTCGTTGGAGAGAGAATTAACAGGCTTTAGACACTTTGGACATGGTGTGGGAGAATGTACAGGAAACTGAAGCACACAAGGGGGCACATAAGTCCTTGTATTCCCCCATCACCATCACCCTTTGGCCATAAGTAACTTGGCAAAACATGTCTTAGGGCTTTCCGATCTTATTATGGACAACTGACCTACTAACTTAAGACCACACGGTAATGTGACCCCCCCCTGGCTTATTTGTGATCCGTATAATTTACATTCAACAACCGAGCTAGTGTTGATTCACAGCCTCACGGTCAAAATTCAAACTAATGAATGGCCTTCACCTCACTTTGTATGTTGAAGTCTTTTTTTTTATCAACTCTTGAACGGTCTCTTGATTACTTACCGTCTTGTACTGCATGGTCAGTACAAAAGCCCTCTCTTGATTCCAACTTTCTGTCTTACATTCTACGTCAGACCAAAACCCCTTCTCTGCTTCACATTCAATAACATGCTATGCTCAGCTTGTCTACTCACATTCAGTATCAGACCTGGACAACTTACAGAGACATTCAGCCGAACAGTGCTGGGGACTAACAGCTTATGTTCAGTGGAGGGAGGAATTCAGACAACTGTGATCTTAAAAAAAAAAAGGAAAAAAATCACAGTGTTAAAAATGTCCTCAACACAGACCTTGAAGGCTTGATGAAACTGCAAAATATTTGATCAAGTCTTATTTTAACAGCAAGGGCTTCCTTTTTTGTTATTTTTCTGTGCTCAAGGTGCTTTGCGCTTATGGAAAAGGTCTAACAATCTAATATTGTCGTCAAAGAATAGGGAAGCAATTTAAAAAAAAGAAAAAGATAAAATAATCCTAGCTTTTATGCACAAATCTGAAACAGGTATGTAGTGCACAAGTATGAATAAATTGCATAGCAACTGGTATTACAGCCAGATAAATCTTTTATCAGAGACAGGTAAGAATATTTATAAGGTGAGGAGCAAAAGTTTGCTTACTTGCATTCATATTCCAGAGGTAGCTGTGATTTTACGAGGAGGAGAAGCATACATATCTTTATACACATATGGTGGTTTTTGTCATTGTGATCGCTGACTGCAAGTGCTTGCCAAAGTTCCTAAAATAGGAAGGGATGGCATATTTTCATGGGCATTTAAAACACTTCTCATCATCGTGTGTCCTCACTTTGTGTTAGTTGCATTGCTGTAATGCTCCAACAGATTATATTCTATAGAATGGCTGCAGTCAGAATGCTGTGCCTTTATAGTTAGCAGTGCACAGTTAGTAATTCTCTACATCTGCATTAAACCGGGCTGTACCAAATGCATTGGGGACAGGGAGCATATTCCCCTATCAGAAATGCTGACTTAGAGCCCAGCTTTTTCAAAGCCCTTGATAAGAACAAAAGATTCTAAAGATTAAGACGGGCTGACCATCCATCTTAACAAACTGAAGCACAAATGGAAAAAAAAGTAAAGTAGTCATCTGATTCCCTCCTCAGATCCCCTATCATAAAATGGCATACAGCCGCTTAGACGTTTCTTTGTCTTACATTCGGTATCACATCCAAATGCTGCACAAAAAGCCTCACCAAGAATCTTAGTTACCTAACGGCAGAACATCCTCATCTACCTTCTTGAACAACATACAGTACTTGTCAATCCTTTGTGTTTCCGCCTACATGTGCTGGCCATATTTTAATCCGTACATACCGACTCCTTTTCAGACATACTCCCGCCCTCAGAAGACAACATCCTTAAAACCTCCCTCTCACATGCTGTGACCTTTCTAAAGAAACTGGGAACATCCGGCAACATTCCAGTGTACAATTCTTTCTTGGGATTACTCTTGATGTTTTTGTGACATTAATGTACATTTTTACGGTCAGTCCGCTGAAACTGGAGACTCAGTAGTGGATTTCGTGAGCAGTACCATCTCTCTTAACATAGCAAGGAGGTCACTCCAAGTTTACATTGTGTTTCGTACTGGCACGGCATCCCCGCTCAGTCCACGCATCGCTTGTGGTAACATTTTCTCCCTCAGTGACTTACTAGACTGGACAGCATCCGGGTCACACATCTCTTTGCACCCCCTCCAACCATGACAGCCCCATTGCCATGACAACAACATGTTAACACCGCTTACTCGAGTTCAACCAACGCCCCGAGACGTCTGGCTGCCCCCATGCTGTATGACTGCATGCCACCGCCGCCACCAGGTTATCGCGTATCGTGCCGAAACTATCACTATTCTTCAAAGTTGGCGGCAATGATACAGGGAAATGACACGTCCCAAATATCAGCCTCCTTGCAGAGACCACAGTGCCACATCTCGAAGAGGAAGTTACTGTCACCATGTATTGTTTTCACAGGCACACGGGTCAACACCGACTCATGCAGTAAAGACATACAGACGCAGGGGTAAAACAATCATGGAAATTAAAAATAAATAAAAAACCCCAGAGAAGCCACATACACAGACATACATTTTTTGTGGGTGATTCTTCCAAGGTGATTTGATAAGGCTGGTGAGTGGACGAGTTGCGAGACATCTTCAGAATAGTAAGTAGGTGCCACGGCTCACAGCCTCCTGCGACTTTGATGTTAGCTTTAAAAACAGCTTTATGCTGACAACACTTGCCAAGCAAAGCACACACTGAGATGCTGCAACTACCACTCTATTTTAGGTGGATGAGAGTTAAGATCCCTGCCGGATTGAAAATATAGACCTGGTTCCCCCACAAGCCCATTCTACGGCCTATTTTGTTATCCGAAAATGACTTAGTGCAATATTAATTAAATCAACGGAGAAGATAAGAGAGGCTGGCAAAAGGGTGTCACTCATCAGTCAGTCATTCAGTCAGCCAGCCAGTATTTCAGTAACTAGCCAGCAAGACAGTCATCACTCACTCACTCAGTCACTTGAAATACTCTTTTCCACTAAGAGTCTGCTATGGCTAGAATTGGTACAAATATTGCACACTTTTTTCACACTTAACATAAAGATTTGGATGGCTAACTCTCAAGTAACACTTCCAATTACTGTGTATTGTATGGCTCAGCTTCCATGGGGAAAAACACTTATTATAATTTTTTTGTTTGGGTCTTTTTTTCTGACTCAGAGGGCCTGAAGCTACATTATTTTCTCACATTTTTGGAGGCAGTAGCACCTGCACAGCACACGCAGCTCTACTCTGAGTGTCTTCTGTTATGAGCCTTGCAAAAGAAAACTACTGAGAATAAAACACATTTTTGGACATGGTGCTTTTTTCCCCAAGAATAATTATACAATTTTATAAAATGTTGGAGAACTGAAACTGAAAATGTCTGGGTCATCATATTTGTGGTTGCATGTTTTTTCTTTGTGTTATTACAAATTTATAGTGTGGTATGGTTGATTGGCATCATTATGAGCGTGATCGTCATGATCATCATTGTTACCAGCATTGGCGTCACTCCGTTACATCGTTACAGTCATCAACCCTGTCACATCATTATAATATTATCGGGTCATTATTATTGCCATCATAATCATCTTTTACAGACTGTGTTTCTCCACCACATAGAAGTACTAATCATTGTCTGCTGGTGGATTCTAATGTCCATTTATCAGCATTCACCAAAGGCTAGAACCAAAAATGATTGCTTTTCTTTTTACCTGAAGTTGGGAGGCAGAAGTTGCAGATCTAGTTTTCTCTGAGTTTTGCTTTTTTATCTACATTTTGTTACCATACACTCACCTCTCTGTACCGAATTATAACTCCAGCTTTCAGAAGACATCCTCCTATATTTACTGAAAATTGTCATTTTTAGCATCAGCCGACTATGCTATTCTTTGCGGCACACAGCCACCACTTTGAGAGAGGGCCCATTGACTGTGGACATAATGACATCTACTCCATACTGTCAATCTCTCGCCCATGCCAAACATGCACAGAAAAAACAAAATATAACAAATGGAAGTGTGTGAGTGGTGAATGTGGAGAAGTCAGAGGGAACCACTGTGATAACAGAACGAGACGACAGCAGGTCGTAGATTGCCTTTGAATGACAGAGAGATGAAGGGGGCTCTGCCAAAGATAGCCAGGGGAGGCGGAGAAGGAAGCTAAGGAGTGAGAGTGGAAGGGTCAGGGAGGGTGTGGTGGTTGTTTTAACCCAGGCCCTGATTCCATTTGTCTCTGGTGACGGGTGAAGGGGATCTCCCCTCTCAGGCCTTTGTTGGCTGCTGATGGACCGCTGATGCATTGTCCCTCAACATTTGGTACTGCACTCTGGGAATGAGGTGGCCCGTGGGAGCCATTCCTTCATCCAGCATCATTTAATCACAGTAGACTGTTCCCAGTGTCACTGGTACCCGAGGCCCACCCTCAGTCTCCTATGCTATGAGGCATCAGCCTTTGGGGCTTCTTGTCTTCCATTCTTTAGGGATGGTGAGTCGGATGTCTTCACTGTCTTCCGAGGAGGACTCTGTTCATTGGCTAGCTCATGTAGCGATGGCTCCTTATACATGGCGACTGCAGGGCGAAAGTAAAAAGGTTGGTTAAATAATTAAACAGGCAGTAAATACTGATTATCAACAAACATGAAACATCCATCCATCCATCCATCCATTATCCAAGCCGTTTATGCAAATTTGGGTTGCGGGATGCTGGAGCCTATCTGAGCACTCTTTGGGCAGCATGCGGGGATATACCCTGGACAGGCTGCCAGTCCATCACAAGCCCGGTACACATTCACACCTTGGGACAATTTAATGAAGCCGATTCACCTGACCTACATGTGTTTGGACTGTGGGAGGTAACCGGAGGAAACCCATGCAGAGACGGGGAGAACGTGCAAACTGCACACAGAGGATGACCTGGGATGACCCCCAAGGTTGGACAACCCCAGGGGGGTTCAAGCCTAGGACCTTCTTGTTGTGAGGCAACTGCACTAACCACTGTGTCACCATGCTGCCCCAAACATGAAACATGAAACGTCCATCCAAGTGTCTCTGTTCTTTGGTTTGGAAGCCGGTCTGGCCGCGCATGCGTGTTAGTTCAAGTGAGGTAGCTAGCGTTAGCAGGATAGCTAGCAAGCTAATAATTAAGTTACATAGATTTAGGTCACTCAGCAGATCAAAGAAATAGCTCCTTACCAATCTGAATATGTTACTAATAACTATACTGTAAAAGTCCATATTCCAACCAATGAAATAGCCAAGAACAAGAAATAGCCAAATAGCAAAGAACGCGAAGGTAGGGGGGAGCGGGGAGGAACAGGAAAGGGAGGGAGAGGTTTGTTTAGTTTTCAAGGCTCAGCATTTTCAGTTTTTACCGATTTTCGATGAAAAATACCCAGATTTTTCAAAAAAAGGAGCAGATCGGTTTAAACGGATCCAAAAGTTGTTCCTGTTCGTGTGAGGTTATGTAACAGTGCCCTCTTGTGGCGAAATTCGGTATGTTGGATGGCTTTGAAAAATAAAAAACTGAAAACGCTGAGCCTTGTTTGTTTTGTACTGGTGCTGAATGTTGTTTAAAGCACCTTTAAAGGGAGACCGTTACGACTTTCAACATTCTCTATATTAGGGATGCATGATGATATCGGCACGACATCAGTGTCAGCTGATTAAAAACTCAAGAATTTAAGTATCGGCATCAGCAGATAGGAAAATGTCTGCTATTGTGCCATGCCGGTAAGGTGACGCGTTAATTATGTGCACGCGATGATGCTAAATGTTTATTTTGAGCACCAGCAACAAGCTTCAACATGTCAGCTGTATGGAAGTATTCTTAAGTATCCGAAACAGATAACAACATTGCTATTTGCAATGCTTGTAAAGTACTAGTAATGTGAGGAGGGGTAAAACTATACTCCTTTAACACTACCAATTTAATTATCCATCATAAATTTTATGTCCATTATAATTCTGTTATCCTCTTTCAATGTTTTATTATGTAAATTGCGTGAACACAACATCCATTGCATGCTGTCCGTCTTGGGAGAGAGATCCCTCCTCTGTTGCTCTCCCTGAGTTTTCTTCCTATTTTTTCTCCTTGTTAAAGGGTTTTTTAGGGAGTTGTTCCTTATCCGATGAGAGGGTCTAAGGACAGGATGTTGTGTTGCTGTTAAGCCCACTGAGGCAAATTTGTAATTTGTGATATTGGGCTATACAAATAAAATTGATTTGATCTTAAGAGCCGTCCTCCTGAACACCAAGAGTTTCTGAAAAGTAGACAAGAAAAAACAGTGCCAGCGGACACAGCAGCCTCTACTTCAGCCATCTGACAAAGCTAAGCAACCACCCAAAGGTGAAAGCCCTGAACAACAACAACATTGCCAGTGCAGTGTTTCCCAGCCCAGTCCTCAAGGAACACCAATCCTGCAGATTTTCTTTGCAACCCTGAATAGGTACCTGTTTGTAGTTAATCAACAAATCAGCAATGGATTGTCAGCTGTTGCACACCTTGCATAATTAAGTGCTGTGAGATGATTGGTTGAGTAAGTACAAGCAGGGCTACCTATGCAGGGTTACAATGAAAATCTGCAGGATAGGTGTTCCTTGAGGACTGGGTTGAGAAACGCTGGCCCAGTGCAGTGCATGTTCGCCCCTTCCGGCCACAATGTGGGTTGCAATGACAGTGGCACTGTTCACACGGTGACAGACACAGACAGACAGACTGATTCCTTTCATTTTAGTTACATAAGAATGAGTGATTGTCTATTGGGTGGAATCAAATGAAATGTTTTATGTCTGCATCTACAACAAGTAAGCCATCATAGTAAGAGTAATATGTTTATTCTAGTACAGGAGAGACTTGGTGTTCTCTTCAGTGAAATAACAAAAAGATGTGTATATCAGTATCAGCATTGGCAATCAGTCAAAATGAGTTTGGAAATATCTTCATATCGGCAAAAATTCAATAGTGTGCTTCCCTGCTCCATATATATGTTGTAGGGATAACACTCCTCTAGCAGCCATAACACTAAGCTGTCTTCTCTGCATCTAAGAAAGGCAGCCAAAATTGTGTGCACCGCTGGTGAATGTGAAAACATATCTCGTGGTTTGGCAATATAGTAGGCAACATAAGAACATGTTAATGTCAGTGCCCCCTATGCACAGCTGTATAACATAGCATTGTTTTACGCATTTTCTGATACAGCTGTCCAGGATGTAAGTTTTCACATTCACAGACTACTGCCAATGACGTCACTTGCAGACACTTTTCAGCACAATTTCAGTGGTGTTTTAGACACACACAGGCTGCTAATGAAGTGTTATCCCTACACTCTGTATCGAGTTAATGTTGAGATATTGTGATCCCTTCAGACAGAATCATCAGAGCTAGGAAAGAGAAACGATACAGACCCTCTATAACTTTAGGCAGGAAGTGTGCAGCTCCTTTGGTCTTCTTAACCCGGTTGCCCTTCATGACCTGGCCATCACGGTTGATACCAATATACCAAGAGCGGCCTGACTGGGTCTGGCGATAGAGCATGGAGGAGTATGTCACGTAGTAGTTCTCAAACACACTCTCCTTGAACTTACACTCCGGAGTGAAGTGCTCCTACGAAGAGATTAGGGGCGGGGTAGGGAGGCATTTGCATTAGCAATCCAAGCAAGAAATAGAAAACAAAAAAAAAACAACAACACAGTAACACACAAGGTCGGACACAGACTTTGAAACACATTAATTAGGTGAAATTCACCATAGGGGAACTACATGGAAAGTTAGAATTCCATCTGCTCACATGTTTCTTTGAAAGCATGATCGTTCTGGTCCTAGGGGATGTGCGGCATACAGTTGCACATGTAAAAAGATTGCATTAACATCCTTAGTAAAATTAACATAGTCCCCTAAGGAAAAGTACAGCTTAGATGAAAAACACTGCTTTACGCCCATACCAGTAACATGCCCATAAACACACACACATGTACATATAAATGAATAATTTTAATTATTTTCCAGTAGATGCATCTCAAGTTATGAATCAGTACTTAAGGAGTTCCCAGACTCGTGTAATCCACATGCATTCCCACATGAAAGAAAGAAAGAAAAGAAAACCACTTTGTTTTTTCATTGTTCAGTTGTTCAGTTACAATAAAATTTGTTTTCTGCATTTAACCCATCATATTGTATGGGAGCAGTGGGCAGCTGTGGTGCAGTGCCCGGGGACCAACTCCAGTTCTTTTTCCTATTGCCCTGGTCAGGGGCACAGGCAGGAGTATTAACCCTAACATGCATGTCTTTTTGATGGTGGGAGGAAACCCATGCAGACACAGGAGAACATGCAAACTCTACACAGAAAGGATCTGGTCTGGCCTGGGGTTCGATCCCAGGACTTGCTCGCTGTGAGGCAACAGTGGTAACCACTAGGCCACCATGCCGTAAAACTGGATTTGAAGGGCAAATTATAAATGGCTGAGGATCGCATCAAATGTCTCTATGCAGATTCTAGAAGTGATCATGTTCCCACACCATTCTCGCTCCCTTTCAATCTCCAACATAGAGACTACTCAGCCCTGCATAATGTTGACTGGTGATGGTAACCAGTAGCGACAGATATACATCTCTCTTAGTCACCATCAGGGTCCTTCCTCTGTCAAAGAGCAAAGCCAATCTGCAGGATTGATTTAGTGAGAGTAGCAGGGCAGAAATGGCTGACTGGAGAATTTTTCTGGGACTTGGGAAGACAGCGGAGGGTCCAAGGATGACAACTTGGCACCAAGGAGATTTAGTAAGAGTCAAAAGTAGATTGAGGGGGTATATAAGATCTAGTGTCGGACTCATCACATATCATCACCCCTCATCTTCACAGGTAGTCTTCACGCCTCGGCCTGAACAGGACATTATATGGTTTGTGCCCATTGCTTCTGTCCACCAGACACTCTGTCTCCCTGACTACACCCATTTAACCACTCTCTCTCCCCATCATACAAAACAACCACCCTCAACTCAACAAACTCACCTATTACCACCACTGCCACATCGCAGAGCTATTTAAAGATCCTCTGACAGGTTTGATATCTTCTGCTGTGCTAACACAAAGAGGAAGAGATCGATAGATGATCCTCATCATTCATTATTAATCAGGCCCAAGAGCAAGAGGGGTGGGACGTGCAGGAGAGATGGAAGACAGGCGGAGAAAGGTAGAAGGAGAAGGGAGAGGCGAGGAGAACAACAGCAGAAAGGACAAACGGGTGCTGAGCAAAAAGGAAGAATGTGTGAAAGAGAGACCTTTTTCCCTATAGGTCTCCTCCTGGACCAGATGATGGGTGCTGAGAGGTACTTTTGGTCACCAGCAGCAACCCAGTCTCTGACATTCCCCTCTATCTGACATGAAGACCCATTGCTCCAGAAAAACACACCCTTCAACTCAACCTTTGAAATGACATGGATACCCCCCACCACAACACACACACACACACACACACACACACACACACACACACACACACACACACACAAACGCTACCTTTTATGTTCCGTTCCCTGAAATTATCCCAATGATGGAACCCACATCTAATTTATTCAATTCTTGCACAGTGAGCTTTCCAGAGGTTTGAATCTCTCCAAGAGAGAGAAATACAGTTAAGTGAGGAATTAGGCAGAACAATAAAATTAAAGGGAAACAATCATGATTTTCAACATTATGTTGTAGGGATAATGCTCCATTAGCATCCATAATACTGAGCAGTCCACTGTGTGCCTCTGAAACATGCTTACATGCTGGTCCGCCACTGATGTCAGCGGTGGACAATCTGCGAATCCCTGTCTTTGCTGGCCTTAGCTATTCATACTTACTTAAACAATGCTGCCTATTCTAATGACGGCCCACCAAATGTAGTGTCAAACCAAGAAGTAAGTGTCATTTTCACATTCACAGCCTGACATCGACAGACTCTTTTCTGCACAATTTGGCGCTACTTCAGAGACACACAGTGGACTGCTCAGTATTATGAGTGCCAAAGGAGTGTTATCCGTACACCACGAGATAATGTTGAATATCCTGTTTGTTTCCCTTTCATGTGAAGAGGAGTCATGGACAGCCCTGGGCGTTGACTCTTAAAGATAAGTGTGATGCCAGTATGATGCCAGTGTGCCAGTCTACTGAAAACTGATACAAGTGGTTTGCTGTAACTATCCCCCATCCCTGTAACTCAACCTTGTGATGACCTTCAGGGCTCAGCAGAGCCACAGGGACCACCCAGGGACTAACCCCCAAATAGATCTGTGTATCCTCAGAGCTGTCTCCGAAACCACCAATTTCGGCTGGCTAGAACAAGTGCAGAGGATGTATTGAGTGTCACGCTGAAAGTCACAGTTTTTTTTAAGGAGGGTGAACAGTTGCATGTGTGCTCGGCCAAGAGTATGAAACGAAATGGAAACATCATCGTTCAAATTGGGACTTATTGAGAGACTTGAGTCAGAATGAATTCTAACAAAAGCAGACAAGAGAGGTAATGTGTCCCATCCGTGCTGAGAATCCTGAGGATGGGAAGGACCTTGTTATCATGCAGAGTGGTGTCCCGACCTTCCCCCCCCCTCTCCTTTCTCCTGCCCTCCACCCTCCACCTCCTTCTTCATCCCTCGTGTCCGATTACATCTATTCTACCTGCTTCAGGAAGCTTAACTCTCAATGCCACTGTAGACTGGGATTGCATTTATAGCAGAGGAAGGACAATGAAGTACCCGGGCCAAAGTACACGCTCCAAAACTCATAGGGAAAAGTTCAGTGACTTTGTCTAACACACACATACAATCCAAAAATAAGGAGGCATTTGTAAAAAAAAAAAAAGTGGCTGTGGTGGTTTTCTCCCTCTTTGAGAAGCGATGTTGATTGGTTGTTTAACTCAGGGGTCCCCAACCTTTTTTTGCACTGCAGACTGGTTTAATATTGACAATATTCTGGCGGACCAGGGGAGGGGTGGGGGTGGGTTAATTACGACCAAAATATAGGTTAGGCTTACAAATCAATAGTATCCTAACATTTTTAGTAACGTTTGGATATTAAACACAGCATTCATTTTCCTCGCATTAACATTAATTAATTCAAACATTCATTCATCTTCAGCCGCTTCTGCGGGGTAGGGCCGCAGCGGCAGCAAGCTAAGTAGGGCACTCCGGACGTCTCTATCCCCAGCCCTCCAGCTCCTCCTGGGGGATCCCAAGGCGTTCCCAGTCCAGATTGGACATGTAGTCCCCCCAGCGAGTTCTGGGTCTACCTCAGGGTCTCCTCCCAGTTGGCTTTGCCTGGTAAACCTCCAAAGGAAGGCACCCAGGAGGCATCCTAATCAGATGCCCGAACCACCTCAACTGGCTTCTTTCGACGCGAAGGAGCAGCGGCTCTACTCCGAGCTCCCTCCGGATGTCCAAGCTCCGCATCCTATCACTAAGGCTGAGCCCAGACACCCTATGGAGGAAACTAATTTCAGCCGCTTGTATTCGTGATCTCACCCTTTCAGTCACTATCCAAAGCTCATGACCATAGGTGAGGGTTGGAACGAAAATTGACTGGTAAATTGAGACCTTTGCCTTCTGGCTCAGCTCCCTCTTCACTACAAGCATTACTGCTGATGCTGCACCAATCCGCCTGTCAACTCACCAATTGCAACTCACCAATGTCACTGAATCAGTGGGAGCCCTGGGCTTGTTTCCCTGCAGCAAGATGGTCCAATCGATGGGTGATGGGAGACGGCGACACCCGAAGGGTGTTACTTATGTCCAGTCTATTCCGCAATTTTGTTTTCGTTGCATTCATTACAGAAAACCCCGCTTCACAGCGATATGATGTTAGAAATGGAAGCAAAGTTTTCAGTGCTTTCATGGCTATCTCAGGATATTCAGCCTTGACTTTGATCCAGAATGCCAGCAGAGATGTTGCGTTAAACACTTCTCAGCCCACCATCATTTGCAAGCTTGTGGAGATGATCTTCCCACGCTGACATGGACGATTCGCAGAGGACATTCACAAATGGGTCACGGATCCATTCCTTTACATTTCTTGTGTCATCTGCGGTTGGGAAGTAATGCTCAAATTCTGTCGACAGCGAAGCCAGGTGATCGCGCATCAGCTGGGAGAAGGATGGTGCAGCCTCAGTCTCTCTCAAAATCCCAGCTAAAGTTTGGAACATGTCAAATATGCCCCTGTCCACTCGCCGTCCCCACGGTTCCAGTTTGGCTTTGAGTGCAGACACTTTATCTGCCAACTTGAAGACAGTTGTCATTCTGCTCTGAGGTGACAAATTGAGTTCATTGAAGAGGTTGAAGATGTCAGACAAATAAGCGAGTTTTCTTATCCACTTCTCGTCACTCCCCTTTACCAACAGATCAGCAAGGCTGGCCATACAGGCTGAGTGCTGTGACCTCCGAAGGACATGTGCTCACCTCCGCCAAGGCACCCACCCCTCAAAGAAGCTAACTAACATACGTGATGTTAAACGTTACCTGAATGTAGCCACATTATCCAACGATGTTCTTTTGGTGATGCGTCTTAAATGTTACCTGAATGTAGCCACATTATCCAGCAATGGTCTTTTGGTGGTGTGTCGCCATACCCGCTTGCTTCCTCAGCTGACTGTATCATAATTCCAAGGTTGGTCCTGGATGGCCTCCGTATGTCCCTTCTTTAAAAAATTTGATCACCCTACAGCTGGCCAGCTGAGATTGGTTGTGCAACACAATTTCTATACTCTGGACATGGATGCTGCCATCCAACGTGTCACTGAGGGTTGTCACCAGTGTGCTGCACGTAACAAAGTCCCTGTCTTTGTGGTGGACCAGTCAACATGTGATCCGCCAGTCATCGTCGGTGCATCCTTTCCAGCCGATGTGTTCAAATGTGAGCACCAGCTCATCCTTGTAGTCCGTGAGTGTCATCTCTTTCACGGAGTCCACTCTCATTGAAGATGAATGGCACCAGACACTTCATGATGCTCTGATTTGCTTGTGTATTGGCTTGCAGCCGCTGGATGATCCATTGGCTGTGATGAGAACTGACCCAGCTCCTGGCTTTGTGGCATTGGGTGGCAACACGGCACTTGCCAGGCATAGGCTGACTATTGAGGTCAGCAATGCTAAGAGCATCAACACAAAATCCTGTCGCTGAGAAGGCCATTCATGAGCTCCAGGGCGAAATACTGCGTCTTGAGCCAAATTGCAGGGCTGTCATCTCCCTGCCTCTGTCAGTTGCCACTGCCCACTTGAACAGCCGCATAAGATCCTGTAGTTTGTCTGCCCGTGAGATGCTATTACAACAGGACCAATTCTTCCACAATCAGTTGCCTATTAACGACTGGGACATCATTATGCAGCAGCATGCACAACGGTTAATCAATCATCCATATAGCATGAAGCCAAAGCTCCTATTGTTGTATCGCCTTCCATAGTTCGTCCTGGCAACCTTGCATATCTCTATATAGTGATCAAAATAAGTCTAGGGCCCGAGAGACACCTTGTCATCAGCGTTGAAGGGTCATGGTGCAATGTGCTGAAGTTCATAGGTACCCAGCTCCATCGCACTTCGTACAGAGTTAGAGTGAGTGATTGCTATCAGATGGCGAGTGATGCTCCTGACGTGGTCTTCTGTGATGACGCAGACGAAGACACGTCTGACACGGATCCTGATGTCTCCCCTGCCAAGGGCTCTGACATTCCACCTGCCATAGCCGAGCCTACTCCAGCACCCTTTCTGCCCACTGGGGTTCTCAATTCTCTTTCTCCAGACGAACCCTCTGCTGGTCCAGTTAGTGATCAAGCATGATGAGGAAACTCATGGGACTATTCTGCATAAAGGTGGGACTCTTCAGCGTTCCAACCATTCCCGCAGGTCTCCCATGTGGTTGAAGGACTTTGTTGCTTTGTAACTTTCTTGTTTTTTCCTCCACATCACTGGTGGACATTCCAATAATTCCTTCAGGCTCTGTTTGTTCTGCCTTTGCAGCGTGTTTCAGGTTCTGTTACTGTTCTATCCTATAGTGCCTTATGCTCTGTGCCCTTTGTAATGTTTGTGCCCTTAGTGGTGTTTTTCTACACTGTTTTTGGGTTGCCTTATGGTTGTTATGGGTGGGTTTGTTTGTACTGGAAAAGAAGGTGGCGCCAGGAATGTATTGTGTACTTCCAGGTTACTTGGGTTGTGTACGTCTCTCTCGTTACCTTGATATCATTCAGTAAATCATCTATGCACTTACCAGATCGTGTCTGTAGCTTTGTGAGTGTCCTCACCTTATACTAGTACAGTCCAGTTTGCCTGACATGTAGTCATCCCAGTTGTGTTAGTTGGCAGTGACAGAGCACACAACATAACCTCATGCACATCAACTTGAAATATATATATCGCACATAAACCAGCAGTATTGCCTTGTCGACATCGGTAGACTCATTGACCTGGATAGCATACCACGGTGACTCATTAAGCCGCTCCAACTGTGCTTCTATGTTCGCTATTTCATCAGTTCCCCTTGAAACTGTGGTAGCTGAAAAAGGAACCTTTGCCACCTTGTTAGCTGCAGCTTCCCCCAACAGTTCACGGCACATGTCCTTGGCAGCAGGCAGAATCAATTCTTCGCTGATAGTGAAAGGCTGCTTAGCCTTAGCAATAGAACTAGCCACTAAGTACAACGCTCTCAGAGCAGCAGCATGTGTAGAGGTGGTGGCTCTCAGCACTTGCTTCTGCCCCGCTTGCTCGCGTTGTTTTTGCTCAAAGAACTGCACAGGTTTGTCTTTAAGTGGAGGGTGCTTGGACTCAAGGTACCGAAGCAGTTTTGAGGGCTTCATGCCTCATTAGACAGCGTGTCTCCACATATCACACACAGGGGGCTCGGAGCATGCCAGTCACCAGTCGCAATAAACCCGTATTTTAGGTACGAATCATCGTATTTCCTATTTAAGGAAGCTTTCTTTTTTTCTCTGCTGTCTCGGCCTCTGCTGTCTCTGCATTATCATCGTCATTAGACCTTTTACCTCCCCTACCTCTTCCGAAGAAACTCTCGGGCAACATTTGTTTTTTTACCAGTACTCATGGTAGCTAACTAGCTGCTAGTAGAAAGCTGACTTGAGTTCGTCTCTGAGTTATGAAGTTAGTTACCATTGGGCTGCCGAATGCCACGTGCATTAGGGATAAAATTACATCATTGTACACACTTCAAGCATCCGTTTCAAATTAAAAGCACTCTAGCATTACGGGCTTTTATTTGAATATTGTATATCATATTGTTTCCTTGTGGTCCAGTAGCAAATGCTTTGCGGCCCAGTGCTGGTCTGTGCCCCAGTGGTTGGGGACCCCTGGTTTAGCGTATCAAACATGCGGAAGAGGGGGCTATGAATGTATAACAAAAAGCCTGTGCTCTTGTCATCCCACAGATCATGCAAAGGACAGAGTTATTAGGCTATAATCGATTCTTGAAAATTAATAGAGATTGTCTTTGCAGGTGGAATACTTGAACTCAACTCGCAGATTAACTCTGTCTAGGACAAATTGGCATGCAGATTCCCTGTGCTGTATGCCAAGCCTGCAGACAGCACATGTAATTAAAAAAAAAAGGGGGAGGGACTAAGACAGGTATTGCTGCTCCCATTCTGGACAATTGCTACTCCCAGTCTGGACAATGTAGACAGAAAAAATATCAAATTTATTTCATAACAAATGAAAATGTTAATTTGATTATTTTTGCTTTAGTGTACCTTGCAACAGAACAATGTCATACAAGCCACCGTATGTTCAGTGCCCCTACTGAAGTCCCCTAAGGCGCAGCATTTACATTGGGATGTAAAACATATTCAAGGATTTCTTTGAGGTGTCAATCCATGCAGTTCACTTTTTCTCTTTTTTTTTTGTTTGACATGCTTGCAGTCCCTCAGTCAAACAGCAGGAGTCGTAGTGTCATACAAGCTGCCTGTGTTGATTGACCGTTCCATCCGCTCCCTGGGTAATCTATGGAAAGCTGTGAAATCTGCCTAGTGCAGTAATCCTAACATATTTCCATAGTACTGCATTATTACTGCAGCAACCCACTCGAATGATAGCCTCAAATGTAAAGCTCCTTAACAACCCCCCACCCTGCCCCGCCTCCATCTCCACCCCGAATCTCCAACTCAGGAGCATACACACCCCGACTAACGAACACATCTTGCGAGTGAGGGAGTTTAGTGCAAGTGTATGCTCTTGAGGATACTACTACCACATGTTGTTGATGTCGTCGAAGGGCCAGATGTAGATGCTCTACCTACATGTCCCCATTACATAAGTCAATAAGGCATGGATGCACTTATTGAGAGGGGTTTACAGAGGATGAGAGCGGCGGTAGGACATAATACCGTCTGGCACCAAATATGTATATGGTTTGCCTCTAATGCTTTCTGACGGGGCTAGTTTGGCACGATGTTTGAGTGGCAAGCACAGAGTGGATGATAAGGTGCAGGGACTCGTGCCCCCGCTATGTTGACTGACATCTGGAGAGCCCCCTGTCAGTGTGCTACAGCTGACAGAGGAGTGTCAGCTGACATCCCTCCCTGACCCTCGGTGATAGAGGTGACCATCTCCATGTTGCCTTCTCCCTTTACACTCTCATTAGTGGCCGGTACCCCCTTTACCCCCACAGCCCACCCCGTATCCATGAGATAGAACACAAATAGCGAGAAAGTGAGATCATGGTTTGAGGGAAATTGGATGCCCTTCCCTATATTATATGCACCGAGTGTCATCTACCCTGACATATCGCAACGACCACAACCAGATGTTTTTTTGCATCCTACCAAATCTCAGACAGCACTTGCGGGAACAACACCAATGCAGAGCTCATGAATGAATTGGAAAGAGGTTTTGCCTCCTCTACGCTAATTGTACTGAACTGGCTGCCTGAAAAAGAACTTCTCTGTTGTTTAATTTTTCCACTTTATCTCCTTTTTCTTGCTCTTTCCTGTACAATCATTCTCTCTGCTCTTTCTCAGGTGTTTTACCTTTCTCCTCTCCTGTGATGAGGGCGATGCTATCTAGCTGCCGGTGTTGTCCTGCATCCTAATAACAACTTCCTTGGTAAATAATAGACAGAGCAACTTAATAGTCTCCCTCTCTCTTTCTTGCACGACACGTGCCACACACAAACACACACACAAATGTGCATACTCTATTTATCGCTTACCCTATCCCTCTCCCACAAATACAGACATAATCATACACATATTGATCATTAAAATAAATTTACCAACATACAATAGTCATTAAATTCACAAGTACCAACACTATGGAAATCTGCTCAGAGACCTGTATACAAAGGGTACACAAACAACATCCAGATTAGAGTAAAAAAAGGTAGATATTTGTATATGAACAAATAACAATGAAGGCACAAACATGCAAATGTTTTGAAATGGAATCAGCACAAATCATTTCAGAATTGGGATTTGTATGAAAACAACTTCGATGAAAATTTACCTTTGAACAGTGATACCTATCAACCAAAACATTAAAACGACTGACCGGTAAGTGAATAACATTAGTTATCTCATTACAATGGCACCTGCCAAGGGGCAGGATATATTAGGCAGCAGGTGAACAGTCATTTCTTGAACTTGATGTGTTGGAAGCAGGGCAAATGGGCAAGTGTAAGGATCTGAGTGATGTTGACAAGGGTCAAATTGTGATGGCTAGATGGCTGGGTCTGAGCGTCTCTAAAAGGACAGGTCTTGTGGGGTGTTCCCAGTATGTAGTGGTCAGTACCTACCAAAAGTGGTCCAAGGAAAAACAACCGGTGAACCGGCAACAGGGTCATGGGTGCGCCAGGCTCATTGATGCATGTGGGGAGTGAAGGCTAGCCCGTCTGGTCCGATCCCACAGAAGAGCTTCTGTAGCTCAAATTGCTGAAAAAGTTAATGTTGGCTATGATAGACAGGTGTCACAACACAGTGCATCACAGCTTGCTGTGTATGGGGCCTCGTAGCTGCAGACCGGTCAGAGTGCCCATGATGACCCCTGTCCACCACCGAAAGCGCCTACAATGGGCACGTGAGCATCAGAACTGGACCATGGAGCAATGGAAGAGGGTGGCCTGGTCTGATAAATCCTGTTTTCTTTTACATCATGTGGACAGCCGAGTGCGTGTACCACCTGCGTAGACATCGTTGCAGACCGGGTACACCCCCTCATGTTAACGGTATTCCCTGATGGCAGTGGCCTCTTTCAGCAGGATAATGCTTCTTGCCACACTGCAGAAATTGTTCAGGAATGATTTGAGGAACATGACAAGGAGTTCAAGATGTTGCCATGGCCTCCAAATTCCCCAGAACTCAATCCAATCGAGCATCTGTGAGATGTGCTGGGAAAAAAACAATCCATGGAGGCCCCACCTTGCAACTTAAAGGAATTAAAGGATCTGCTGCTAACGTCTTGGTGCCAGGACACCTTCAGAGGTCTTGTGGAGTCCATGCCTCAGTGGGTATGATCTGTTTTAGTGGCACGAGGGGGACCTACACAATATTAGGCAGGTGGTTTTAATGTTTTGGATGATCAGTGTATTTCACCATCTCTCTAAACAACCCCCCCTTCCCACCTATCTCTCTCTCTCTCTCTCTCTCTCTCTCTCTCTCTCTCTCTCTCTCTCTCTCTCTCTCTCTCTCTCTCTCTCTCTCTCTCTCTCTCACTCTCTCACTCCTGCCCCCTCCTCTCTGTTGGTCTGGGGGTTTTCCAGAGCACGTAGATTGTAAAATGGGGCAGGACTGAGCCAAGTTCTATTTTCGTCTCAGGATCAGCCATTTTCTCGTGTCTCCTATAGGTAGTGAGGCTGAGATGCATGTCAGAGACAAGGTGGTAGTGGCATGGACCTGCTTGTTGAAGCAGCTACTGTAGTGTGTGTGCAAGTGTGTGTGTGTGGGGGGGTGGGGTGAAGTAAAGAGAAAGAATGGGAGTGTGACAGGAGATTATAGGGAGATAAGTGTCGAAGCAGAGCAGAGAAAGAAGAGGCAACGTTTGCAGCAGGACAGGAAAATACCTGAGCTCCCAAACTGCTGCCATTCACCTCAAAAGTGACAGTGATGAGCTTGCTTATCATGAATTCTTATCATGGATTTATGTGCACATCTTCTCAAGGTGCTCGACATGCGCACATCGCCTCAGCACAACGTTTGTAACGCTCACAAATACTCACACATTAGCCACTAAGTATAACTGGCACATGTACTTAGAGAACATAGTACATGTAGTGGTGATACAATAGCACCTATACACGCCACTATAACAGCAAAGCAGTGTCCCAGACACACGCCACTAGTAGTCAAAGCAGACATTAAATCTAACAAGCATAATATGATGAGAAGTGACAGCTGTCTACCGTCAATATATCTGCTCTAGTGTGTGTGTGTGTGTGTGTGTGTGTGTGTGCACAAGAGAGTGAGAGAAAGAAAGCAAAGAAAAGAGAGGGAGGGGGGGATCCTCTGAAAGAGGCCATAGTGGGCTGCAGTACGGCTTATTGACTTCTGCTGAGGAAATCCCTTCTCTTCTCTGTTCACAGAAGCCTGGCACAAAAGCCTCTCTGCATGCTAATCACAAGCCTGGGAAATCATAAGAGTCAGTGGGTTGGCCATAATTCAAGCTTTAACTCTTACTTGCAAATACATCCACACACTCTTCAATTTACATCTCATGCATAAAAAACGCGCTCACACTTATTACTTTAAGTCACAAAGTGCACAAAAATAATCATGTACGATCGGATATTTGTATAATCACGTGCGATCGGATATTTGTTACTGAAACCAAAGTGCATTCAGCAGTGCAGGTTATGCATGCACATAAAACCTCACACATTTACGCACTCAGATGAACTGTTCCATTCACCGAACATAGGCTACCGCTTGCATATAAATTTACTGAATGGCTTTCAGATTCAAAATTAAGTCACGGTTTTTCTAAGGTTCGAAAATATACAGTATGTGTCTTCAAAACAAATGTGTTCCAGGTATCTCGGATGTGGTATGTAAGAGGTATTCCAACAGAAAAGCAATTACATTAGCCCCCAAGCATTAGCATAAAGCTAATTTGCACTCTCTGGACAGGTGCAGAGGACAACATTTCATATTTACAGCAACACCTGCGTGCTGATAATTGTGTTTAGAATGTTATATACCTTAAAGGAGAATCATGGTGTTGCTGGTTTGTTTTTTTTTCCTCACACAAACACAACTAAGAAGTTTCTGGGCACAGGAACAGATACACTGGGATGTCACCAGAAGTCTTAATGTGATTATTATATTATCACCATCACTTGTAGTTGGTTTGTGATCGAGTGTGCGTTAACCAGAAATACGTCCTACTGTACATTTACAGCAATGATTGGCTCTCCGTACACAGTGGAGATTCATTCATACCATGATTTACAAGTCATTTTGGGCCTCTTTTCCACAAGTTAAACGCCAGAGGTCATCACTTTTAGTTTGTGTCATGCAATTTTCCCATTATCAAAGTTTTATGTAAGCTAACAAACGTATGACTCAAAACAACTTGACAGTACTTCAAAATGTGCTTAGAATGTCCAACAGCTTGTATTTTTTAGTGACCTTTCCTTGGTGTCTGACAAAAACACTTTTATTAAAAGGTGTTTGCAAATGGGGGATAGTGTGGGGGAGTTTCCAAGCCTGGTCGGTACACACCAGGGTTTGCAAACTCGAAACAAATGGAAAAAAAGGCCAATATAGTATCTGTGCATACCATGTAAGAATAACAGTAGTTATAGCCCTGTGCAGTGGTTCTATGATGTTACAGTGATTAACAGATTTGATTTGAACTGGATAGGACACAATGCTATAACCCCACATGGTAATGAAAATGCAACTGATAAAATAACAACTTACAAGCTTCTCTAAAGTATTTAACTTTTATTGAATAAATAAACCCCAAATTAGTGCAGAAAACCAAAAAAAGAATTATTACACACTTGAGGAAATTCAGTATGCAAATTACCCTTTGACCAAAGATTTGCCTATTCTGTTACTTAAGTAGAGCTTACTCTGAGTCATATGTGAAGTAGTTTACTTAGACATAATTAATAAAAGAATGAAATCTAAGTAGAAAAAGTCTCAACTAAATATTTGATGTGTGCTTTTTAATGACGGATTATGGGAAAAAAATAATCCCCCAAGAACACAGTTCTGCTGTTCAAACACTGTGGTAATGGCGAGCTGGCACAAATATACAGTAGGTTAACTATTATAAGATATTGAGATTCTACTGATGGGATTATGCTATTTGATGTTCATTTGATATTGCTGGGTAGCTGTTTCTTGCTGACCTGCTCTATTAGTGTTAAAGACATGCAGCTAAATAGTTGCAGCAAGCAACTGAAAGGAGAGACTGCAACAAGATAGCATGATTCATTTTCAGATTATAATCAGTTGTCAAGGGAATAACAATTTGTAGACACATTGAAAAGAACAGCAAAATAGACTGGTTGATATCACATCTTCTTTTTTTTTAAGTAAAGGGGGGAAACGTATTTTCCAAATATGCTACATGGCTACATTACAATTACATTGCATTACAACAGGCTACATGGTTTTCATTTGACAGTTGTACATTTGCATTTTGAATAAAGAATTATTATTACAGAGCAAATATTATTAGTCTAAATCAAACATTTCTTCTACTTAGTATTTCCTTTTTGCTTTGACAATTTACATCTAGGTAGGACATTAATTTTGTGTCCTGTTATGCCCCACCACTGTTGCTTTATTCAATCAAAATTTTCCTTTTGCTCAGTTGATAAGACGCAACAAATGAAAAGCATCGATAACCGACTGTTATTATGCACATTACATAACTCGCTAAAGCTACTGAATTTTATGGATTAACTTAGTCATGCATTGGCTTTCTGTGCAGAGTTATACCTTTGTGCCTAAATGGCTGACCTCTTACTGAGTCTTCATGAGGCATAATAAATTTATTACCATTAAAACAGTCGGGGTTTTTTTTTTTCTTCAAAATAGGCCAGGCAACAAAATTATGCAAAACTTCAGGAGCTTGAAAAACAGATCAGAATTGCAGAGTCAAACTTTAAAAAAACACATCCCCTGAAAATCTTACCAGGTTGACTAGACTGAAGTATGAGTTTAATTCAATTATGACTCAGAGGGCAAAATTCACTCTCTTTCAAGCCAGACAGAAATATTCTGAGGAGGGTGATAAGGCTGGTAGACTACTCGCTAGATACATTAAACAACAAGAAGCAATGAGCACTATTCCAGCCATTAGGAGGGAAGATGGGCATCTTCTGTCTGATCCCAAGGAGATAAATGTCGCTGTTGGAGATTTTTTATGTTAAACTTTACACCTCTGAGTCAGAGGTGGACAGAAATGACATTACTTAATTTCTGTCAACCCTCAATCTTCCATTGTTGTGAGAGAACCAGCTTGGACATCTTGATTCACCCATTACTATTGAGGAGATAATTGACGTTATCAAGCACCTACCCTCAAGTAAAGCACCAGGTTTAGATGGCTACACGGCTGAGTTCTACAAGCCGAGAAACTAGCACCATTACTCCTAGACACCTATAACGAGAAGGGAAAACTTCCTCCCTCTCTATCAGAGGTCATTGTTACCCTGATTCCGAAAGAAGGGAATGACCCTTTAGATTGTAAAAATTTCAGACACATTAGTTTGACCTCCTGTGACAGTAAGATACTATCTAAAATTTTAGCTAATCAGCCGGACAGGGTTATAACCTCTTTGATCCATCCTGATCAGGTTGGTTTCATATGCTCCTGCTCCTCAGCCAACAATATTAGGTGATTTGTAGATATTATATGGGCTACTCAGGATAACACCTCTCCTATGGCTGCCATCTCGCTGGATGCCAAAAAGGCATTCGACAGTGTGGAGTGGCAATATCTGCTCTCCACCCTGGAATGTTTTGGTTTCCGTAAGAAGTTCATAGATTGGATTAGTCTCATATATAGTATATATATATATATATATATATATATATATATATATATATATATATATATATATATATATATATATATATATATATATATATATATATATATACCCAACCCAAGGCATCTGTGCTCACCAGTGGCATAATATCTCCCCCATTTGAACTCGGAAGAGGCATCAGGAAGGGGGACCCTCTCTCCCCTCTGCTTCGCTGTTGCACTAGAACCATTAGCAGTGGCTATCTGTAGAGAACCTACATTTCCAGGCTTTCAAATTGGTGACAAATGTCATAAACTGATGTTGTATGCAGATGATATTCTTTTGTTTATGTCCGATCCTGAACTCTCTCTTTCCTCCCTATTTAAAATTATTGACAAGTTCTCATCCATTTCAGGTTATAAAGTGAACTGGACAAAGTCCTAGGCTCTCCCTCTTATGCCATATTGCCCCAAAAACGTCTCCAATCAGGTACTTTTGCTTGGCCTAAGAAAGGCATCGATTATCTTGGAATAACCCCCCCCCCACTGTCTGACTTGATTAAAATAAACTTTGACCCCCTATTGGACAAACTGCGGGCTGATATAGAGCATTGGTCTCCATTGTATCTCTCTATATGGGTAAGACAAACATCATTAAAATTAATTGTGCTTCGAAATTCAACTACCTACTGCAGGCTCTCCTGATCCAGATCCTACTACACTACTTTAAACAATTTGATCAACTTTGTAATAAATTCTTATGGAACAATAAGCGCCCAAGAATGAGCCTGTGAAAACTGCAGAGGCCAGTGGACAGAGGAGGCTTTGGGGTGTCTAACCTGTTATTTTATCATTATGCTTTCACTCTCAGGCATATGGCACAGTGGTCCTTGCCTCCAGAGAGAGCTCCCCCGTGGTTCCATCTTAAGAGCACCATTTGCACTCATCTTATGCCCATGAACTATATCACAGCCAAACCAGCCCCACGGTATCGGTCACATCCTTTTTTGCCCCATATTCAGTGAATTTGGAAGAGAATAGCTCAGATCCTTAAATTTGACCCCTTTCTTCACCAGTCCGCCAGGATCTGGCTAAATCCCAAGCTCTGTATAGATAAATCACCCTTCCTCTGGAAGTCCTGGTTTCAGAAAGGTATCACAGTCCTAGGGGACCTATATTAGGAAGAAGCACTAAAATAATTTGAGACACTTAGACAGGAATTCGACTTACCACTGGAAGTGTTTGCGGTTAAGACACCTGCTGGTACAAATTTTCAGCTCCCCCTCAATAGCCCCATCTGGTGGTGACACTCTAGAGAGGGTCCTTAAGATCTTTGGCTGTGGTCAGGAGGCTTCTGTCTACCATTCTATGATCCTTACGGCCTCAGATTCCAATATATTGATCCCAAAATTGACATGGGAAACTGATTTAAAGGTTTAATTTTCAGAGGCACAATAGGGAAGAATACTTAGGAATGGGGAAAAAAAGTATCAAGGGAACTGCAAACAAGGCTGATCCATTTCAAAATTATAAACAGTCTACTGAACGCCATCTCGGCTGTATAGATTGGGTTTTGTGGACAGCTCAGAGTGCTAGAGGTGTCTTGACACAGATGGTACTTTAGTACACATGCTTTGGAGTTGCCCAAAAATACAAGAGTTCTGGTCTGCTATACATATTGATGTAAAAAAAAATACTGGTCTAGACATCCCTTTCTCCTCCAGTCTGTTTATTTTGGGTGACCCCTCTAAATTAAGTGATTTGACTCCACTGCTTGCTGACTGGATCCAGACTCCCTTATGTTAGGACGGAAACTCATGGCCAAAGAATGGAGAGCCTCCTCTGCACCAGCGCCATCTTTTTGGCACACTTATCTTGGTCAGCCGGCTGCCCTAGAACAGTTATCATATAGGCTGCTTGATAAAGTGGAGGAATATCACTTGAAATGAGTGGCAGTACCATTCTTATATATTGAGTGTTTACGGGTGTTTCCAGCTCATAAAAATAACATTAAAATATCACGTAAAATGCAAAAAACTGAGAGATACGTATACATTTGGTTAGAATACCTGTTGACAAGCAATACTGTACACTTTTAAGCATTCCATGCATCACAGTCGTGTTTTTTTTTTGTTTCTTCTCTTTTTTCTTTCCTTATCTCAGTTTGTCACTCCTATATTTTATTTATTTTTGGTCTGGTTGTGTTTCTTTCATTTCCATCGTATTCTGGTTTAATATCCATGCCATTTTTAATTGAAATACTAGTATTAGTAGTAGTATATATGTTTTGTTTATAGTGAAAAAAATAAACAATTAATCATTAAAAAAAAATAGGCCAGGCAAATAGTTTAACTGCTCATGCATTATGTCCTTTATTTCTCTAAGCAGCACTTGCATTTCTCTGTGCATTTCTCTGTGCTCCACTTGCAAATACACTTTTTGTGCATGCAAGAATACGTCATTGTTTTGGAGCACATCTTAGGTACATTATTGTACTGCCTTGACTAACTGGCACCAATCAGTTCTTGACACCTGGTGTGTTTTGTTGCAGGTGTTGTCTGCAATGAGAACATTCACAGACGTGTTGTCTGGACTTTCCCAATCTCTGCTTTCACCCTCCCTTTATCAGCTTCGAACGTTTTTGTCATCTCCTTTAAATATGTTCTTGAAGTAAAAGTCATCTCTTGTGCTGGCATAATGTCAAAATTATAATGATAATAACATTTATTTGACCCTTTATTGATCGTCGTACCTAAAATCCTCTTTTTGTTTGCCCTCCTCCATGGAAAGTCACCGACGTAACAGTGCCCTTGGAGTTGCAAAGATTTGGTGTCCTCCTCAAAAACATTCTGCGGGATGCTTGCCAACGCATGTGAAGCTGCTCCCTTAAGGGTGGTCTTCCAAACCGCTAGGTGAACGTGCTGTCCAACTGTACAGTAACCATGGTTTTGAAATGTCTTAGTGTATTAACTCAATAAATCAGCTCAACTTAGCATAATGTAGCATAGTTACCTTGGTATAGTGAGGTAATTGCCTTCAATTTTTTCTTTGTATTTGTTTAACTGAAGCCAATGACTCGATTCAGAAACAATAAATGAATGAATAACTACAGCAACTGATAAAGTTCATCGTAATAGCATGCTTGCTCTCTAGCACCATTAACCTGGATGTATCAGTCATTTCTAAATTTCCATTGTTTGCCTGTTATGTCATGGATCCACTCTTAAGAAAAAAGATGACGATGGCCATGATAGCTTGAGCATCTCCAGCAGGTCTCGCTCTGCTTCCCTAATTTGGGCCTGTTATAACTGCTTTCATCAACTGATCTACAGCTACTTAGAAGTGTAAAAGTTTAATTTTTCTCTTGCTGCTTGATCTTTTTTTGCCGAGTATTTTCCCTGTGCAGAAAATAACTGTTTGGTCCTCACTATGGATCAGCGCGAGGTTTCCCTACAAACAATTTGGGACACCATTCAACCGATAAAAGTTGAAATGATGGCTCATTTTGACCCCAATATTGAGACCATCCAAACTGGTCTTATAAACATTCAGGGATCTTTATCCTCACTGGGTGAGCAAGTCTCGGAGCTCGAACACAGGGTGAGCTCTAACGAAGATAACTTTAATGACCTAACAAAACATTTGCAAACACCCAAAAAGTAAAATGCCTACCTGAAAGATAAAGTTGATGACACTAAGAACAGAAGTCGGTCATCCATCCTTCATTTTATTAATTTTCCTGAACAAAGCGAAGGAAAAGACTAGATATCCTTCTTGAAACGGCTGATCCCACTGTGCCAGTCATCAAAAAGGCTCACTGCTCTCCCACTTTCAGCTGCAGAACTAGATCTGCGCCTAGACCCATCCTGGTCAAGTTCTTACATTTCCAGGACAAAGTGAGGATTTTACATCTGGCCAGGGGGAGAAGGGAGCTCACCTATATTATAGCGACAGGCGTTGGTAAACATCTGATCACAAAGGGCCACGCATATCAATAGCTCTGACAACGACTCCTAGAGGATAAATACTGAGTCTCATCACCAGCCAGTCAGACTAGCTTGGTCTAGTCAGAAAGGCACGAACTGAGGAAGCCTCTTGGATGAGAAGCTAAACGTCTTCACGGATATATACTAAGTCCAGTTGCACTTGATTCAACTCCTTTGGATAACCATGACCTGGATGAATGAGAACATTCACAGACTCTCTGCTGTATCCTTGCACTCTGGGAGTTATGGTGGAGGGAAAGCCAAAACTGTTGTGCTATCCTGAGGAAGCTGAGCTCTTTTTCCAAGAACTCTCCTTCTCCTCCCCATGAAAGTATTGTGAGTAGAGCACCCTGTTTGTTTTTGAGCTACAGACGCGTGAAATATATCAAGTCGAGTGGCTCGGTCCCACTCAGGTTGCTACAACAAAGACATCTCAAACAATGCCAACTTTGCATTAAAAATGACACGTTTGACCGAATTACACTTAATGACAACAGTTATAAACATATTCCTTCATGTTTGTGACAGGTGTCATGTCATGGTTATAATGCTTGCAACTGAGGATTTTATTAACACAGTTTTGAAAAAAGTCATGTAATCGATATACTCTATACTGTACAGCAAATGTGACAAAGAGATTTGTGTGTAGATTATGAGGCGCTCAAATAAAATGCATTTTTACATTAAAATGGGGTGTGTAAATGTCATACATCTGACCTGAACCCCTATTCATCTGGATTTAAAGTAACTATCTCCCTAAAGGTCCCACCTCTCTCCTACACTGTTCATCTGGCTTTTTCTCTCCTCCTGCCCCATGCAAAGAATGAGAATGGACAAGTGGGTACTCAGAGACTAACTTTTACTATTACAGCATGTTATAACTGATCTTAAAATGTCTTATGGTTTGTGATATTTCGGGCTGTCGTGGTATTTCAAAGATCCAGCTTCTGCTAACTTCTCCTTGCCTACCTGGCTCTTGTTGCCTGCCTACACACAGCCCAGTCTACAAACATGCATACCAGAATAGCGAAATTTAGGCACCAAAAGTTGGATGTGACTTGGAGGTGTTTTATTCTTTCAGTACTTTCTATCTTTCTTATACTGTGACTCAAGTCAACCAAGCTTCTGTGCTGTGCCTGAGTCTTAGACCAACTAGTGTTTCTTTAGTGGGTAGATTTAATGCTTGTGTCAGAGGCTAAACAGTGATTGTGCAATAGCACGTATTTTTAAAGAATTTGTACACCCCACATGCTTTCTTTCTCTCCATTCCTCGCTTCCCCATCTCTCTCTCTCTTTCTCACACACACACACACACACACACACATGCACACACATGCACACACAAACAAACAATCACACAATCTACATAATCTATTGTGTGCACTCATGCTGTTACTCTCAGTATTTCACTGTTGCATCAAACACAATGTGGGTAATTACTCATGGCAACTGGCCTTTACTCTACTTCAGCCTTTTAATGTAGGACAGTTAAGTAAGTATAGGTACATAAACCATTATTTATAGAGCTTTTATAATTAACACACTCACATGTATGCATACACACATACGCACATGTACACGCACACACACGCATTTACACCCACACGCACACACACACAAGCCCACCAGTAATCACACAAATGACTGGTATTCTTGATGAGCATCTAAAATACCAAATCATTAGGCAAAGCCACACATTGTCCATTCCACCCTGAAATTGCAGACATGCACCTGCAATAAAGACCGAGCGATCAACTGAAAACAACAACACCACAAACAACAAGTTAAAGTTATATAGTGCCTTTCAAGGGATCCAAGTATGCTTTACACATATTGGAGAGACAAAACAAATAATACAACAGAAAATAATAAAAGCAAAGATTGCAGAGGATGATATAAGTAACTAGAGACCATAGGCCTTGGTGAACAGGTGAGTTTTCAAGAGTTTTGTAAAAGTGTGCAAAGCATCAGCGTTGCGGATCTCTGCCTGGAGAGAGCTCCAAAGGGTGGGGGCTGCCACACTGAAGGCTCTGTCCCCAAAAGTCCGCAGGCTGATGTGGGGGATGGAAAGAAGGCCTGTGTCTGTGGGCTACAGATTCCGGGACAGAATATAGTGGTGGAGTAAGTCTGATAGGTACTTGGGGGAAAGGGCATGGAGGGATTTATTGGTTAGGAGGAGGATTTTGTAGGAAATGCAGGACTTGACCGGGAGCCAGTGAAGGTGGACAAGGGTGGGGGTGATGTGCTGGCATCAGGGACCAGAAGCTGCTGGTAGATAGAATCCACTTTGGCCTGGAAGGAGTCCAGGAAATTGGAGCAGAGGTTGGGGTATCTGAAGGGTGGGAGGCATTGAGGGGGCAGAGTAGCCAGTTGATGGTGGAGAACAGCATTCTAGGGTGATTTTGTTAGTTGCCAATGAGAGTGGAGTAATATTGCATCTTGGCCTGGGAGAGAGCTTTTTTATAGGTCTTCACATGATCTTTAAAGGCCTCAAGGTGGACAGTGAGACCAGACCTTTTATAGAGACTCTCCAGTTGACAACCCATCTTGCCCCCTGGTCTGGAATTCGGTGGTCAACCAGGGGGCAAGATGGGAGAAGGAAGACAGTCTGGGTTTTGAAGGGGCAAGAGAGTCAAGGCTGAAGGATAAGGCTGCATTGTCGTGGGCTACCGGGCCATCCACTGTGGTGTTGGGAAGATCTGAGGCACTCACTGTCTTGATGTTCTTGAACGTGATGATACGTTTTGTGTTCTGCGTTGGCAGGGGGTATGGGAACAATAAAGTGAATGGCATGTTGGTAGGATCCAGCTAGATCCAGGCACTGCAGATGGGAGAGAATTGTACCAGTAGAGCACACTATATCCAGCGTGTGACCTTTGACGTGGGTGGGACCTTGGACATGCTGTGTGACGTTGACACAGTTCAGCAGTGACACGAACTCAGTGGCAAACCTGCAGCTGCTGGAGTCCACATGGATATTGAAGTCCCCTAACAGGAGTGTAGATGGAGATATGGAGCAGATAGAGGTGAATAGCTCAGATAGCTCAGACATGAAAGTAGTGGAGGCTTTAGGGGGGCGGTAGACAAGGACCATCTGGAGCTGTCTTGACACAGCCGGTGTGAAAGCAACACACTCAAATGAGGAGACTTTGAGTACTGGAAGTTCTTTAACCAGAATGTCAGGAAGACCCAAGGCTGAGGATGAAGCTTGGCCATTCAGCTCCATGATTAGGTAATGGTCTCCTCTGGCACAGAGCTCAAGGCCACGAACATTCATTCATTTATTCACTTCCCAAGGCGCTCATCCTAATTAGGGTTGTGGGGTGCTGGAGCCTATCCCAGCGCTCTTTGAGCAGAAGGCGGGGAAACACCCTGGACAGGTCTCCAGTCCTTTGCAGGGCCGACACACAGACAGACACATTCACGCACACATTCACACCTAGGGGTGATTTGGTATCTCTGATTCACCTGACTTACATGGAGGACTGTGGTGAGGAAACCAGAGTTCCTGGTGGAAACCCACGCGGACACGGGGAGAATATGCAAGCTCCACACAGGGAGGACCCTGGCCAGCTGGCCAGGAATCGAAACCCAGGACCTTCTTGTTGTGAGGCAACAGCGCTAACCACTTAAAACTTGCAGAACATTAAAATGCATTGTTCCAACTACAGCATCATATTATTGTAATATGAAAGATGTGATTCAAATGTGATTTAATTTAAAAAAAAAATTATGACTAGGATTTATATGTAGCAAATACTTACAGAGGTATAGAGGTATCCTTCACTGTTCATGGCAAGGTATAGCCCTGTCTTTGCACCCTGGATTGCCACAATCCTCAGTCCCACAGGAATCAAGTTGAACTGTGCTAAATTGGAAAAGAAAGTGGAAGTAAGAGAAAGAAAAACACAATGAGATAGATAGATAGATAGATAGATAGATAGATAGATAGATAGATAGATAGATAGATAGATAGATAGATAGAGGAATATGAGTATGTCACTCAAAGCTTATCTTGATTTGCACAGTAGTAAAAGAAAGTCTGTTTTTTGAATTGGTCTAGTTTGTGAAATATTGTATGTTTTGAACTGAATGTTTGGATTTCAGATTTCAATACATCCGTCCTCACAAGTGCAATTCTTCACAAGCCTACTGGCTTGCCAAAACCTAATTTTGTGAGATCTGAATACTTCTGTAAAATAGTTATATATGGAATATAAAGGGAGGTATATAAACAACAACAACAATGACAACAAAATAACACTTCTTTTTTATGTTTAGTTAATTTTTCTGCATCATGGTAGGGTACAAAATTGCTGCTTTAATTCTTATTTGTTGGAGAAACCCAGCAACAATAAAACCGAAACCCGGTTTCATATCTTGTGGGTGAGGTGAACAGTAGATCTGAGAGACATCCAAGCTTATTGGCTTGTCCAATTATCCACACTTGATCGGCCATAAAACGCTTTGTGCACTTGGCCCACATGTTAATGTACTTAGTGTAAGTGTGGAATTGTGTACTGTTTCTCTAACAAGCCAAAGAACAGTGTGCTTGATGTGCACTTTATTTGGTCTTAAGCTAATACTGCCATGGAACAGTATTTGGCAGTGTATGTGACCCACAAAGCACCACGTTGGTGATGCTGTGACGCCAAGTGCCCAAATATTCAAGCTGGGATCGAGTGTGGATAACGGCCCTATATTTTCCCTGTGAAATCACCATAGGGAGCAGTAGTGGCCAGCGTTAATCAGTTTGGAAAGTTGAGATCGTATTGAGATAAAAATTGCTTGACAGATTGGATGCATTCAAAAATGAGGAGTGGACCCTAATGATTCTGGAAAAGTATTTCAGCCATACCGCATGAGGTAAAAATTTTATCATGTAAGCAAGAAGTAATTAAAATTGCCCAATTTTGGCATGAAGTTAAATGTTATGCTTATATATATACGTACATATCCAAACCCCACTTATCCTGCTGTCAGGGCGGCGGGGATGCTGGAGCCTATCCCAGCATGCATATATATATATACGGATACAGGAAAAAATATTTTAATATATTGCAGTACAGGCCTGTTTCATGCGTCTCGCACTCATCTATGATTCTTTGTGAGAAAAACATTAGCAGCTGATGAGCGCGAGACGCACGAAACAGGCCTGTACTGCAATGTATTAAAATCTGTTTTCCTGTATCCGTGTTGATATTCCACTCCTCATTAGTCGAGCACTCAACACCATTGACAGTTTCAGAAAAAAAACGCTATATATATATATATATGTGTGTGTGTGTGTGTGTGTGTGTGTGTGTATATATATATATATATATATGTATATGTACACAACTCCAGTGTACTGGCACAAGTTGAGGCTATAATATATTTGATGCATGAGGAACCTATTTAGCTTGAAGCTAAATTTCTTTTGCCAAGCTTACGAATCCTGCCATACGTATCTGTATCCAGGTGTACCTGGATACATACATGTATATGTATGTATGCATGCCACTGTGTAGCTTATTTTATGCCACTAACGACGCCACAGTCAGTGATGTGATTCTGTCTGGAGTAAAAGAAAGTGGAATGTAGTGTTTCATACTTAAACGTACAAAGGTTTCAAAAGAAAAAACGGTGTGAGTTATTGTGTACAGTGCGTGGCTCTTATACAGCATTGATTTGCATTTCAAAGAGTCAACACCCTGAGTCAACAAGACCCCGAGCAAAATAAAATACCTGGCAACAGTGTTAACACAGAGATGTTAAAGATGACAGTCACGTGCACCAGCACACATTCATTTACACCACTGCGCTGAAGTAATTTCAACTACAAACACGCAGACACACTCACAGAAGGAGCTGCTTTCGTCCCTTGTGCCGTCCATGGTGCCATCTGGTTGCATCTGCAGGTAATATCCATGTTGACTGTACAGCCGGGTAACGATGCCCTTCAGCTGGGGCTCTGCAGAAAAATAGGAGGGAGAGTTTTGTGTAAGGTGAGGTTTGGCCAAAAAGCGGTAAAACATCATCACCTAGACAGTCACTGGTTAGCAAAGCCTGTAAGAAAAACAGTTGATAAAATACACCAAGGTGAGGAGACACGGTGTAATGTTTGGAAACTGTAGCATATGAGCGTGTTGCATCTAAAAGGGCCAAAATAACCAACATTTAATATTATACTTTTTTCCCCTTTTTTTATTTATTTTTTATCCCCAATTGTACCTGGCCAATTACCCCACTCTTTCGAGCAGTGCCGGTCGCTGCTCCACCCCCTCTGCTGATCCGGGGAGGGCTGCAGACTACCACATGTTTCCTCCGATACATGTGGAGTCACCAGCCGCTTCTTTTCACCTGACAGTGAGGAGTTTCACCAGGGGGACACAGCATGTGGGAGGATCACGCTATTCCCCTTAGTTCCCCCTCCTCCTTGAACAGGCGCACCGACCGACCAGAGGAGGCACTAGTGCAGTGACCAGGACACACACCCACATCCGGCTTCCCTCCCGCAGACACAGCCAATTGTGTCTGTAGGGACGCCCGACCAAGCTGGAGGCAACACGGGGATTCGAACCAAAGATCCCTGTGTTTTTAGGCAACAGAATAAACCGCTACACTACCCGGACGCCCCTGAATATTGTAATTGTGTTATTTTTATGGTGAAGAGCCCCCTCGTCAGATTTAGTGAATATTAGCAACTCTCCCCCAACATGCAGTTACAACCTGGTAGTTGGTCTTGAAAAATGTAGGAGACGTATTTTTGTCTAAATTTTGTTCAACCGTGTAGCTTTATTATGGTAGTGCTACCAATTTATAAACTCTCATTCTGATTTTTTTTCCTTTTCTCCTCCAATTCATTCATCATGGAGCTGTGATCACTGTGGTTTCAGTAATAATTGAACAAAGAACTAGAAAACCTAGCATATGGCTTGTTATGTATGTAGTTTTGTTGCACGGTCCTCTGTGTGGAGTTTGCATGTTCTCCCCGTGTCTGCGTGAGTTTCCTCCAGTTGCCCTGGTTTCCTCCCACAATCTAAAGACATGTAGGTCCGGTGAATTGGCCGTACTAAAATTGTCCCTAATTGTGAATGTGCATGTGTCGGCCCTGTGATGGTCTGGCGGCCTGTCCAGGGTGTCTCCCCGCCTGCCGCCCAGTGACTGCTGAGATAGGTTCCAGCATCCCCACAACCCTGAGTAAGAATAAGCGGTTTGGATAATGGATGGATATACTACAGTCTATGTAACTGTGCATTGATATCTATTGTGATGTGGGCTACGTGACCTGAGTTGAGTAAGTAAGAGAAGACGGAGCTAAGCTCAAGTTCCTCATCACACAACATGTCTGTGTCTCTATTAAGACAACGTTTGGCTAAGGTTGAATGCGAGTGTGTGATAAGAACATACACAACAATTGGCACAGTGCTCCATTTCACGTGAGTGAAGGATAAGAAAAAATTCACGAGGGAAGGAAATGAGAAAGTGGTGCCTTATCAGAAGAAGCATCTGGACAGACGGGACCTGTGAGTAGGCTGTAGCGAGTTAAGCTGCCTGCCGCTAACTTGGATAAAAAATGAACACAAAACAGATAAATAATGGCTGAAGGTATTGGAAAAATTGACAGTTTTGATAGCTCCACAGAAGATTGGGCAGCATATGTTGAAAGATTAGAGCAGTACTGTCTGGCTAACGACGTTAGCGAGGGAAAGAGGGTAGCAATCCTACTTAGTGTAATGGGAGCTAAAACCTATAACTTGCTCTGTATTCTACTGGCTCTCAAAACCAGCCGTCAAGTCTTTTAAATATACTATCTTGGATGTGCTGCAGAATCACCTGAACCTAAAAGCCACTCATTATTGCTGAACCTTTTATGTTCCACAAACTAAACCAGCTGAAAACTGAGTCAATTGCAGATTTTGTGGCTGAGCTTCGGACTTTGGATTGAATCTGACAGATTGAATCTGACAGATGTACTGAGAGATAGATTTGTATGTGGCTTGCACAGTCCCAGCAAACATGCCTCTTTGGGGCCCATGTGGGGCCACTGCGGGCAGGAACAGAGGGCCCACTGTGGGCAGCCCACTGTGGGCCCCATTACCGGCATAAAATGCGGGGTACGTGTGGGCCCGCAGCATGCCCATAGTATGCCCACACTTTGGGCTGGGAGCAGTGGTCCCTAGTGCCCCATGTGTACCTGGTATGCTAGTGACATTTATTGACATCCAGCTCAAACAAAAAATGAAGAAAATAGAAATTATACGAAGAACAAATTTATTGAAAATTGGAAACAATTGGAATTGAAAAACAAAACTATATACCTATAAGTCTAAAAAAAACTCCCAAACATTAAATCTATTTATTTTTTGCTCCATCTGCTCCTTCCTCCGTCTCTATCCCTGGCATTTCTTAGCCACATTTTGATGGCAGCTTCCACCTCGGATGCTGTGGCCGGGCTGCTTTTTGTCACAGCATCTGAAGAAAACAACAATTGAAATGTAATTGCACAGTATGCGTTAGCCACAGGTGGAGCATTTAATGTAGCCTGGGATTCCATTCACCTGTTGGGGTAGAGGCAAGTCTCGAACAGAGATGTCTCGAAACCTGGGCAAGTAAAGCCAAAATTATCTGTATGTGACCGTGTTTTTTTATTTAGGTAAATGGACACTTTGATTGTTCCGTGGACTCAGGCGGGGCAACATTCAAATTAAACTACCCAAATCCAGCTTCTTGGAGTATTTAAAGTAATGAGGATTGGCACCACCTTGTGACCAAGCCCAAACTGAACCAGAGCTATAGGCTATATTTACTTGTGTACTGCTAGAGTGATGGAGTGTGTCAAGTTTATTACTGCACACATGCACAACATGTCAGATGTATTGCAGACTGTATGAGACTACAATAAGCTGCTGTGTGTGTATGTTCGCTAAATTTCTGGTGGTTCAAAATTATTAAAATTGTAAAGTTATGAGTAATAGTTAATCTATAATTAAGTCGGTTAAATAAACAGCATGAGCTGCTCTATGGGAACATTTAAGGGACAAACAATTAACAGAAAAACTAGTGTTCTTTCTCTTAACTATAATATGAAACAGCTGCGACAAACCAAAAAGTTTGAGACAGTACTTGTCTTGTTGGATGGGCAGTTTTAGTTAAATATGGGATGGACCGGTTATACCTTGGACAACTTGTTTACATTTTACTGTCAGTTTTGCAGAGGTCTGACTATATGCAGCATTGGGCATGGGCAGTAAATAAAAAGTTTGAGTACCGCTTACCCTAAAGCAGTTGTAATCTTAAAACGTTTTACTGTACTGTCAACAGGGGGTTGACCTCAAAGGTCAAAACTGTTGTGGGCCCCACATGGGCTAACCCACAGAGGGCCCATGTGGGCTTGCCCACAGTAAGCCCACATAGGTGCCTCAAAGGGCAAAACTGCTGTGGGCCCCGCATGGGCTGACCCACATGGGGGCTATATGGGCTTACTGTGAGCAAGAGCACAGTTGGGCTTGCCCACAATAAGCCCACATAGGGGCCTCAAAGGACAAAACTACTGTGGGCCCAGCATGGGCTAACCACATGGGGCCCATGTGGGATTAGTGCGGGTTTGCCCCTGCCCACATTGCCCCACAGTATACCCACACCTACCCACAGTAGGCCCACACAGGCATGTTTGCTGGGGTGAGAACATACAGAAAAGACTGTTAATGGAGAGGGTGCTGATATTAACACCTGCAATTGAAATGGCCACTTCAATTGAAAAAGCTGCCAAAGACACAGTGGAATTGCAACAGCAGGTGGCACAAGCGTGCACTGTGTACAAAGTAGACAGAAAAATCCCACATGCTTTCAGTGTGGAAAGAAATCAAACACTCCAACTGCCTGTTGGTTTAAAGACAAAGAGTGCAGACAATGTCAGAAACCAGGTCACATTCAGAAAATGTGCAAAGTGAAAATAAAAGAAAAGGTTTCACAAATACAAAAAGAAAATCCAAAATGTGCATGATGTTGATGAAACTGACATTTCTGATTCAGACTTTAATGATTTAGCTTGCTTTGACGTCTGCTCACTCAAAGGTCACAATTCCCCGGTGGAAGGTGGACCCAAAGACACTGGGTCCGCCTTATCCGTGATCTCCAATAAAGATTACCAGGCACATTTCTCACACCTGGAATTGCAGTCTACAGCTATGATGCTAAAAACATACACTGGGAGAGAATAACGCCAATGGGAGTGGTCACAGTGCAAGTCCAACATGGTGATCAAAAGTGTGTTGCCCCTGTATGTCATCGAAAGATGAGGTTTGCCTCTTTCTGGATGTGAGTGGCTACAAGAAGTGCGACTAGATTGACAATTGATCAAGGAAATGCAAGCTACAAAAGTGATGGGAAAACTGCGCAGCTGCTCTACAAAAATTAATTGGCATAGGTGTACCCACAGATGGAGATGGATGAGTCATCCAAGAAATACCTGATGATCAACACCAAAATGGGGTTTTATCAGTACAACCGCCTGGTGTTTGGCATAGCTACAGCCCCAGCAATATGGCAGAAGGCCGTGGAACAAGTCTTGCAAGGCATACCAAACACAGTGTTACCTGGATGATATTGTAATTACAGGAGCAAATGATGAACATTTTGGCAATGGTCCTTAAGAAGCTAGAAGATTTTAGATTTAGGGTGAACAAAGCCAAGTGCGAGTTCTTCCAGGATCCCACTGAGTACTGTGATCACTGATAAAGATTGGGTGACTGATAAACAAGGGTGACCCATCTCTGCCAGCTTATTCCAGTCAATGTGTGAACCAGGGATGTGTTTTGTGGGAAGCAAGGGTTGTCATACCTCCAAAGCTGTGTTCCAAGGTCCTGACTGTATTGCATGAAGGGCACCTACGCATTGTGTAAATGAAGAGTCTCACCCAAAGCTTTCTATGATGGCCGAGAATCGATGAACAGCTGTAAGCTTTGGCCAAGACATACAATGGGTGTCAACAGAACCAAAAATCACCATCAACAGTGCCTGCACATGTGTGTGAGTGGCCTACCAAGCCTTGGCAGTGGGTGCATATTGATTATGCAGGACCTTTCCTCAACCACATGTACCTGGTCATGGTCAATGCACACTCGAAATTGCCCGAGGTTTTCTGTACGAAGACAGCAACATCCTCAGTAACTGTTAACCTCTTAAGAGCCTTGTTCTCACACACAGGACTTCCACATCAGATTGTGAGTGATAATGGAATACCTTTCACTTCTGAAGAGTTCCAACGCTTTGTCAGGAAGAATGGTATACAACACACTACCATTGTGCCATATCACCCGGCTTCCAGTGTAGAGTGGAACGCTATCTAGACCTTCAAGCAATCCACCAAGGCCAAAGACAGTGGTCATGTGGCACGCCACATCTGGACAGACATCAGCAATGCTTTTCCTTGGACGTCCACTGAGATCACATTTGGACTTACTGAAACCCAACCTACACCAGCGTGTTTACACCTTCCATGTTAGGCAGAATGTACTGGCCAGAGACTACTAAAACAATGCTCAGAAATGGCAGTTGGGCACCATTGCATCACAGATGGTACCGTTAACCTACACTGTAAATGTGGGTCTTGATAGGGTCTGGCGTAGACATGTTGATCAGCTGCTGGATATGGCTGGACAGACGGCCATGAACTCAGAGCCTACACATGACTCATATGGACCTTAGTGTAGAAGCCAAGTGCCTGACATCACTGAAGATGATGATGGTGGCTCTGAGACAGTTGCAACTACAGCTCTAAGTCCTACTATTAGTGTTACTTCAATGTCTGCGAGGCATTACCCAGAAAGAGTTCGTAGACTTCCAGAGAAACTCAGAGATTAATTAATGACACTTGAATGGATGTAGTGCACTATTAGTTAAAGCATGTAGTTAATATGACCTCCTATGTGTTTCTGTAAGTTTTTAATGTGAATATCAATGCTGTGAGGGAGGAGTGTTATGAATGTAATTTCGTTGCACTGCGTTTTGCTCACATCATCAGAATCAGAATCATGTTTATTGGCCACGTAGGCTTGCACATACATGAAATTCTCCCTGGTTTCCTGGCTCTCTTAGTGTAATTAACATAGAATAACAACACTACAACGCCACAATCTTCAGATATATACACAATGATTGACTTATACAAGGAAAATAAGGGGTGATAAAGTGCAATGGTGCAGAGAATATATCAGAGATGCTGAAATAAATGTTAGAAGGTTACTTACATACTTGAGGTAATCAGACATGAAAGCATACTAGTATACGGACAATGTACAGCACAGTATAGTACAAAATGGTTGGATTTATTTGATGGTGTTAAGCATTCATTTGAATGACATCCTGCGGAGAGAAACTGTTTTTATATCTGGTTGTTTTGGGGAACAATGCTCTGTAGCGCCTGCCAGAGGGGAGGAGTTGGAACAGGTTGTGACCAGGGTGTGATGGGTTTACAGTGATGTTGCCTGCCCGTTTCCTGAGTCTGGAGGTGTATAAGTCCTGAAAGGAGGACAGGTTGGCCCCAACAATTTTCTCTGCAGACCTAACTGTCCATTCTAGTCTGTCCCTCTCCTGTTTGGTGGCCAAACCAAACCAGACAGTGATAGATGTGCAGACTGATGGATGTGCAGACTGATGGATGTGCAGACTGAATTATTGCATTGTAAAACTGAATCAACAGTTCCTGAGGCAGGTTAAATTTATTGAGCTGGTGGAGAAAGTACATCCTCTGCTAGATGATTGTGTCTATGTTGGATGCCCACCTTAGGTCCTGAGACATTGTAGAACCCAGAAATTTATAGGTTTTCACCATAGACACTGTGCTGTTGAGTATGGTGGGGGGGGGGGGCAGTGTTGAGGGACTCCTCCTGAAGTCCACTGTTATCTCCACTCTTTCTGTTTGGCACCAGGTTGTTATGGCCACACCAGCTGATCAACCTCCCATCTATATGCAGACTTGTCACCATCCCGGATAAGGTAAATGACGGTTGTGTCTTCCAGAAACTTCAGGAGTTTAACAGACTGGTCAACTGAGGTGCAGTCATTTGTGTAGAGGGGAGCACACACATGCCTGGGGGATGCCAGTGCTGTTTGTCCGGGTGCTGGATGTGATTTTCCCCAGCCTTGCCAGCTGCCTCCTGTCTGTCAGGAAGTTTTTAATCTACTGGCTGATGGAGGCTGGTCCAGTGAGCTGGGTAAGTTTGGAGTGGAGGATATCTGGGATGATGGTATTGAACACTGAGCTGAAGTCCACAAACAGGACCCTTGCATATGTCCCTGGGGGAGTCGAGGTGTTGGAAAATGTAGTGCAATCCCTTGTTGACTGCATCCTCCACTGACCTGTTTGCTCAGTAGGCAAACTACAGTGGGTCGAGTAGGGGGCCTGTGATTTCTTTCAGGTGGGCCAACACCAGTCTCTTCAAGGATTTCGTGACCACAGGCATTAGAGCAATGGGCTTGTAGTAATTGAATCCTGTGATATGGGGTTTCTTGGGAACTGAGATGATTGTGGAGCTCTTGAAGCAGGAGGGAACTTCACACAGCTCCAGTGATCTGTTGAAGATCAGTGTGAAAATGGGGGCTAGCTGGTCAGCACATACTTTCAGACAGGAGGGTGACACACCATCTGGGCCCAGTGCCTTCCTGGTCTTCTGTCTTTGGAAGAGCTGGTGCACGTCCTCAACACAGATCCTGGGTGCGGATGGGGGTTTGGTGAGGAGGGGAGAGTTTCTTGCAGGGAGTGGAGTTGGTAGTGTATTGTGGCCGGAGAGGATGAGGGGTATGGAAGTTTGTTTTTCAAACCTGCATTAAAATCCATTGAGGTTGTTAGCCAGTTGATGGTTCCCTGCAATGTGGGGAGATGGCCTCCTGTAGTTGGTAATGTCTTTCAAACCACGCCAAACTGATGATGGGCCATTGGCAGAAAACCTATTTTTCCACTTTTCAGAGGAGTAACTTTTTACCACTCTAATCTTCTTTGTGTGTATATTCCTGGCTTTGTCATACTTGATCCTATCTCCACTCCTGTAGGCTTCCTCTTTGGCCTAAAGAAACTGCCTGAGTTCTGCTGTGAACCAGGACTTATAGTTGTTAAAGATACAGAAGGTTTTGGTGGGCACACACATGTCCTCACAAAAGCTGATGTAAGATGTCACTGTGTCAGTAAGTTCACCCAGGTCTGTAGATGTGGCCTGTAAAAACACTCCAGTCAATGCAGCGGAGGAAGGCCTGGAGCTCCAACTTTGACTCATTAGTCAATTTCCTCACAGTTTTAACCAAAGGCTTTGCAGATTTTAGTTTCTGCCTGTAGTTTGGGATAAGATGAATCAGACAGTGCTCATAGAGGCCCAGGGCTGCATGGGGGACAGCGCAATAGGTATCCTTTAATATTGTGTAGCAATGATCCAGTGTTTTTGTCTCTGGTGTGGGACATTTAACATGCTGTCTGTATTTTGGCAGTTGGTGGCCGAGGTTTGCTCTATTAAAATCCCTGGACAGTCTGGATATTTGTTCTCCATGTTTGTAATTTGATCAGCCAGGTGTTTTAACGTCTCTTTAACACAGGCCTGGGGTGGGATATAGACACTGACCAGAATAAATGATGAAAATTTCCACGGTGAATAGAATGGTTTACAGTCAATGAAAAAGGTATCTTAAGTGAGGGCTGCATGATTTCTTCAACACTGTGACATCTGTACACCAACCTTTGTTTATATACTAGAAGCATATCCCAATGGCTCCGTTTCGTGGTCCGCCTGGAGGAGTTGGAGCTGTGGCAGATGAAGTGTACTGTCCGTGATATGCTCATTAAGCCAGGTTTCAGTGAGACACAGAGCACCAGATCTAGAAAAGTCCGAGTTTTTTTCCATTTATGAGTAGCAGCTCGTCCATCTTGTTGGCCCAGACAGCGGACATTCGCCAGATGGTTTGACAGGAGCACAGTTCTAAATCCCCACTGTCACAGTTTAACGACTGCTTCGGCTTGCTTTCCTCTTCCGCATAGTCTGCACAGGGCTATACCAATCAAGACCTTGGCAAAACTTTCGTTAAAATGTTCAACTAAAGTTGGTAAAAAAAAAGCGTGTTCAGTTTGTCCAGTAGATAGTTGGAGACTTAAAAGTTCTTCCCTGCTGTATGTGGTCAGTGAGTGGGCGCTGGAAACTAAAAAAGAAAAACAGAAAAAGTACAAGATCCATGGCACCACCTTGATACTACAGTCTATCTAACTGTGCATCTGTAGTGATGTTGGCTATGTGACCTAAGTTAAGTAAAAGAGAAAACGGAGCTAAGCTCAAGTTCCTCATAACAACGCGTCTGACTCTATTAAGACATTTAGCTAAGGAATGAGGCAAGGCATTCAGTCTATCCCAGACTACAAAAGCTCCAATAGTGGTCCCACTGTCGATGATGCCTCTCTCCCAGACAAGCTAAATCATTTCTACACCCGGTTCGACAAGGACAATACTGAAACAGCCTCAAAAATCCCCACCCATCCAGAAAACCGGGTGCTCGCTATCGATTGCAGAGGTCAGAGAATCACTGCGCAGAGTGAACACATGGAAGGCTGCCGGACCGAACGGCATAATGGGTCGGGTCCTCCGGGAATGCTCCGACCAGCTGGCTGAGGTCTTCACAAGTATATTTAATCTCTCACTGTCCCAATCCATAGTCCCAGCATGCTTTAAGGCAGTGGTCACCAACCCTGCTCCTGGACAGCCACCATCCTTCCGGTTTTCACTCCAACCCCAGTTTAACACACCTGATTCTACTGATTACCTACATACTAAGATCTTGATCAGTTAATTCAGGTGTGTTAAATTAGGGTTGGAGGGAAAACCAGCAGGACGGTAGCTCTCCAGGAGCAGGGTTGGTGACCACAGCTTTAAGGCCACCTCTATCATTCCTGTCCCCAAGAAATCAACACCCACATGTCTGAATCACTACCGACCCATATCACTCACCCCCATTGCCATGAAGTGCTTTGAGAGATTGGTTCTGGCTCACATTAAAAACACTATACCCCCTACATTTGACCCACTTCAGTTCACCTACCGTCCCAAAAGGTCTATGGAGGATGCCGTTGCCACTGCCCTGCACTTTGCTCTGACCCACATTGAATTTAGCAACACATACTTCCAGATGCTGTTCATAGATTACGGCTCTTTCAACACTATCATCCCCACCAAACTAACCACCAAACTCCTCTCCCTTGGCCTCAACCTCTCCCTCTGTAACTGGACCCTGGACTTCCTGACCAACAGACCTCAGCCTGTTAGGTTAGGTGACCACACCTCCTCCACCCTGACCCTCAGCACAGGTACCCCTCAAGGCTGTGGTGGAGCATCTGTGGTGATCTAAAAGTATTGGCACATGCAGCTCGAATATACAAAGTACTGTTGTTTCCTTTGTGAATGGGATAGCTGTGCTAAAGAGTCATATTACATTAAAAAGAACTGGCCACTCCGTAAGCATTTCGTTCCATGGCAGACAAATGTGGTGCATAAACCACTTGTCGACCCAACATATATATTTCTTTCTGTCTTTCTTTCTGCTCTTCATATAAAACTCGAATTGATTAAAACATTTTGTGAAAGCAGTGAATAAAGAAGGTGATGGACTTCGCTATTTGCGACAGATGTTTCCAAGAACAACTCATGCCAAGATTAAGGAAGGCATTTTTGTTGGTCCACAGATCAGACTGGTCATCAATGACAGGGAGTTAGAATATCTGCTCTTGGGGCCAGAGACAATAGCATGGAAGGCATTTAAGGATGTTGTTGAGAATTTTCTTGGCAACTACAGAGCACCAAACTACATTGAGCTACTTGACAAGATGCTTAAAGCACACAAAACCATGAAGTGCAACATGTCATTGAAAATTCATTTCCTGCATTCACACTTGGACTTGCTGATACCTTTCCGGTGTGGGAAGATGGCGGCGCAAATTCCCGTTTGCAGCAGCCTCACCCAGTCCCATCCATGTAGTGTCTTTATCCATGGCTGCATTTGTTTGTCTTTGTTTGATGGTTGGGAGAGCTGGTGCTGGATCGGCTGAGAGAGCTTGGTCTGCTGCGTCCTGTGGGCCCAGGGACCACGGCCCTGCCTGGAGCTGTACCCAAAGAGGTAGCACCGAGGGCCGTCTGACAGGACGTGGAAGCGGGGCAGGCTAAGCTAACTGCTAGCCCATGCAGACTGGCAGTTCTGATAACACCGAGGGCGGTCTGGCGGCGGCCTCACCTAGCCTTGACTGTGTTTTTAGTGTTGTCATGTGGAGTACGGGGAGGGGTGCCGACAGTCATCCTGACTGGTGATTTTATTATTTTTTTTCTTAGTTTAGATATTTGTGTTAATTTGGATATGTGTGTTCTTGTAGTTCTTGGATGTGTTTTGTCTTTGTGTTGCACTGCTGTGGGCTGGGGAAAACAATGTTTCGTTCCATTTCATGTGCGCAAGTGCATGAAATGAAATGACAAATAACGCGTTTCTGATCTTGGTGCAGTCAGTGATGAACATGGTGAAAGGTTTCACCAGGACATTGCGACCATGGAAAAGAGGTCCCAGGGCAACTGGAATCCATCAATGCTGGCCGACTATCGTTGGACACTGACATGAGAGGCACCAGATGCTGAGTGCAAACGAAAATCAGTTGAAAAACATTTTAAGCTCAGTTGAACTAACACAATGTGTCAGCATCATTATGCAATTAAACATGTTAAATGCAATAAGAGTTAATGTTTCTCCAAATTCCTACGTGATTCAGCAAATCTGAAACTATTTTTGTGTTCAGCTTGACATTGTCTCTCATAATCTCTCCTCTTTCATCCGTTTCTATCCGTGGACGTCTCTTGTTTTTTCTGAGACTCACTATGTATTGGCGGTTGAATTCACAAAAGGATTGCGCGGCTTTTAGGACAGCTAAACCTGCACAAATAAGACAAAACGAAACCATGTAATTCTCTAAGCAAACGCAGAGGGTGAAATGCACCCCCTAACTGCGCTGCCAAGTAAATAGCGTCTCGGTGCTCCAGTGCTGTTTGCTGTCACATTCCCATGGTGGTGGCATAATTCCTCTCTATCCGTCTGTGTTAGTCTTTTTTTCTGTTAGCCCCATGAGTCTACACACACACACACACACACACACACACACACACACACACACACAACACACTTTTCTTACCTGCCATCCTCAAGCTGTCCACCAGATGCCCTCGGACTTTCCCTCCTTTCCCCAGCCACACACCTGTTCCCATTTCTCATGTCCTGCCGTTACCTGGCCTACTCCGCCAACTCAGCACCTGCCACTCATTCCCTAGTCAGCACTTGCTGCTTACACCGGTTCACTTGCATTGGTCTTCTCCAGATTGTTAAGCTGCCATGTGCTTCATGCCGCGCTCTCTAGCCTCTGTTCTGGTCTGTTTATCTGCAACCTGTTACCTGCCTGTTTTGAAACTTACCTGTTTATTGGACATTTGATTCTTGCTTGCTTTCTATCAGATTTGTTTGCCTGGACGGCCTTTTCTGGTTTTGACCCTTGCCAGCTTCACCATCCCCGTAAGCCTTTGTACCACCATTTTGTGTGTTAAAGTCATTGAACTGTATCAGTCTGCCTCGGTCATCTGCGTTTGGGCCTTGTCCTGTATTCCTGTTACCCTGCTTGCACCAGCTGTGACAATTTGCATGTATTTAAATTATGTAATATGCATACATTTGACCCAAAATTGGCCCCTTTCAATGCAAATGAGCCTCATTGCAAAAAAAGTCCCAATTTGCAAACATCAGTGCCAACTGCCACACGTAGTTGGAGTGAAAATTATAAGCGCCTTCAGAGAGTTGGTGGTAACTTAAGTGCATTAATAATAAGGGGTGTCACGCCCACACTTTTCCAGTGATCATAGCAGCAGTGGCCGGGTTTCCATTAATCTGCCCAATGCGCAGTTTGGAATTTCGAACGAAAAAAAACGAGTAATGGAAACGTGAATTTCAAAACAACTCTCAAATACCGCCTAAAAGTTTATATGTTCGCATGAGGTGGTTTTCCAGATGATTCGACAGAGCCATATTTTGCGAAATTGAAATGGAAACATTTTTCGCATTTAAGTCAAGGTAGCCAGTTGACGAGCCATGGGCTAGGTCAGGTCTAGTCAACTACTTTCGTATGAGGGCCAAAATATTTAAATGTAAATGATAAGGGGGCCAAACTTTTTTCAGAGTAATTATCGGATCTTAGCACTTACATGTGAACACGAAAAACAACCCTAAAGACCCTTAATACTGTGTATCAAAACTGTTTATTAACAATGTGTTTATATAACATACAAAATAGGCAGCCATTTCATACTTTTATCTATTTATATAGGCTACCTTTATTTGATCTAATGAATCACTTCTCACCATCACCAATACTGATGACCAAAAGGCCCCAATTAAAGATACATTCAAAACAGATTATATTACATTGGTAGATGAAAAAAAACAAACATTGAATTACTTTTAAAAATATTATGATCATCTCTTGCCTTCTCACCAATGTGCTACTACTCAACACATCACTCAAATTTCATAAGTAATTTCAATTCAAACGAAATTGTCTCCGCCATAAACATCTACAAGTGCTGTTTGTCTTCTATCAGTGAGTCATGCCATCTCACCTCTGCTACCTCACCTCTTATCGCTCATAATTAATTCCATAACAAGTAATTTTTTTAGTTTTATCAAATGAATCACTTTTCAAAAATGCTTATGATCAAAGCCCCCAAACAAAGATGCATTCAAAAGAGATTGAGGCAGATGGACATGTACAAGTGCTCTATTTGTCTTCTAATCAGTGTCATTTCACATGTGCTACAACGGACCACCTCTCTTTCAGTTCAAAAGAAATGGCTTCAGCCATAGATACATTTAGAAACCAGTGCTCCGACTATTTGTTGTCTAGTCAGTGACTAAAATTGCACTTATTTGACTTTGCAAGAGCTGTAAAGTTAGGCTCATAGGAAGTGAGAGCAATCCACAGACACTGGTGGAGGTGGGTAAGGGAGGCACGTGTGTTTATTTTTATTGCATTCATATATGAGAAGCTTGGCTCACATGTATACGTTGTACCAAACATAGTCAGTAGGAAAAAAGCCAACCTTCTGGTGTTTGAGAACTGGACCAGGTTAAGTTGCATCCGAAACTGCTCACATCCCACAGATTTAAGTTTTTGCTTTAAATCAGATGATGCTTGGATGTCTATCAGTTCTAACTGCAGGGAGCCTTCATCCAGTGACGCGAGCACCTGTTTGGCTTTGGCTGCAAACTCTCCCCCAGCATCAATAGCAAAGACGGCCTTGGTAAATACCATCACCTGTGTGGGTATATTGAAATGATCAAACTTTGCTGCAAAATTCGCAATCAGTTTGTCAACGAATGCTGTCATCGCTGGGGTAATCTGTGCTGATGACGAGTTGTCGATCAAATCAGGCAGTGTTGGAAAGTGCAGCATTTTCGTGGGGGTCAGGTCGGTAGAAAATAACTCCAGTTTCTTTTTAAATCCATTCAGATTGTCCACTATGTCGCTAACAGTTTTGTCCTTACCTTGCAATTGCAGATTAAGTCTGTTAAAGTGGTGGAAAATGTCACTTAAAAATCACACATCTGCCATGTGCTCCTCATCTAGCATTTGGGCTAAGCCGCGGAGAAAGGCAATGGCCTCATGCCTGAGTTCACAAACCCTTTTCAGTGCGTTACCCTTACTTAGCCATCTGACGTCATTGTGTAAAAGTAAGTCACTGTATCCGGCTGACATATCTGATAAAAGTTTACGAAACAAGTGGTGCTGTAGGCTCGATGTGGCTCTGATGAAATTGATCATCGACATCATATTGTCCATGGTGCTTTTCAAGTCACCATAAGTTTTGTGCCGAGAACGCTCTGATGTATCAGACAGTGCAGTGGTTTCATCTGTGGCGTGAGGGCAGCAAGGTGAGATGAGAGTCCCTGCACTCTCCCCGACATGGAAGGGGCTCCATCTGTGACTAGCATATTGACTCATTGAAAAATGAAACAATCGTCTCAAAAATTATTTGACCGGTTGTTTGTCCCTCCAATGGAATTAAACCCAGCACATCCTCACGAAAGCACTCGCCATCAAAGAATCTCACATGAAGACATAGCTCTGCTATATCGCTGCCATTGGTAGACTCATCGACAGCAAGTGACATTACCTCCGCCTTTTTTAACTTGTCCAAAAGCGTTTCGAAGACATCCGTTGCTAGTGCTTCGACTCTTCTGATTGTAGTTGTGTCAGACATTGGTATTTTCCAAATAGATGAAATGATAATCTTCTTTACCTTTTCATCCATCACCACATCCTCTAGAGCGGCTAGCATGCACTCTTTCATAGCATCTGAGTCGGTGAACGGTTTTTTCTTTTTCGTGAGAATCCATGCTAGGCGGAGTGAGGCTATTGTAGTCCTCTCTTGCGTGGAACATGACTGGGCCATGAAGCTCGTCTCTGCTCATAGTTCATGGTTAGGCTCTGCACCTCCTGTCTGCGTGCATCCGACCCTTCTGGAAAATTTGTGTTGAAGCTCGAGTGTAGAGTGTTGGAAGTGTCTTCTCAAATTATATTCCTCTGAGACAGCGATAGATTCGTTACACAGCAAACATATTGGCTTCGTTCCGATATTAGTAAACATATATTTCTCAGTCCATTTGTTATTAAATTGGCCATTTCCATTGTCAACTTTCCTCTTTTTCAAAGTGGACAGTGACATTTTGGGGTTGTTTTGTTTGCTAGTTAGCAGCAGCAAGCAGGTTAGCGTGGCACACTCACTAGCTTGGCAGCTGGTGGCGCGCACGTAGGGAGCGTCGGGAGCAGTTAGGGCCGGGACAAAGCAGTCTCCCATTGGAGGAAATTGATTGGGAGTGCATTCTTGCAGAAAAACAAAATTTTCTTCGCGGGAAAATGCATTATAATGTTTAATGTTTTTATAAAAATTGATCAAAGGGCCGGAAAAAATAATCCTAAGGCCAGATTTGGCCCGCGGGCCACCAGTTGACTAGGCCTGGGCTAGGTGCTTCTCAATTGGAACTGGCTCCCTCGGGCATGATACCAAGCACCATTAGGAGTCCTATTGCGTTGCATAATTCATCACATGTTTAGCGGGTTATTCTGAAGTCGGAATCACAGGACCTCTGTAAAATCATTGCGGACAACGACCGCCCATAAATCCCTGATACATGGCCATTGCCCCAGATATGTGGGGTTTGCGTTACCAGATATATGGGGTTTGCCTCGCCGTCATTGCGTGCATCACATGCCCTCGTTGCCTTCGATTAAAAACTACCATGATCAGCCGGGATCAGCTGCCAACATACCCGTAAGGGGAGCAGCCGAAAGTAGCAGTAGATTATATATATGTTCTCTATGCAAAGATTTGTTTCTCTGAAGGCTAGTACAATAGGTATACATACATATTCACAATAAAAATGCAAAGACAGTTTAGGCTGCAGTAAACAGAAAACACTCAGAAAAAAACTGGTGAGATAGCCTACATGTGAACTGTTTTTCAAATTGAATGATGAATTGCTGTGGTTTCATCTTGTGTATCTTATTTTTTCTTTTAACACCATATGTATGCGATGGGCCCTCTTATGCATCCAGAATGAAGTTTGAATTGAATATATGGTAACCACTTTCAAGGGCAGTCAGTAAACTGCACAAAGTACATTTATAGAATTTATAATAATAAATATACAATCAATCTGTAAACTAATGACTAGTAAAACTAGATCTGCAAGATGTCGAGGATGAGGGAAACCGTCAAGGAAAGGTAATGCTAAGAATTTAAGTTTAACACATGACTTACTTTATGGCACTCTCTTGCTACAGCTGGTATTTCAGGCAACATTTTGGGTCATGGGAGGGCGAATTCAAGTGAGAAAGCTAGTCTGTCTCCCACAAAATAAAAGATAAATAAGCAAGGGGACAGGGTGGCAGAGGAGAAGATGGAGGATAAATAGCAGGGGGCTTAATGTTGCATGAGCCCAATCCCTGCAGCCTACTTTGCGTTCAGTTAAGAAACTGACGGAATCGCTGCAGCAGCTCTCAGGCATCGCCGGGGTCTCCCTCAGTTACAGGAAGCATTCTGCGTGTTTTTGGAAATATTAATTTGTCTCCCAAGCCCGGCTCCTCCTCCCCGGGCAAACACTTCTCCAGCAATGGAGACAGGGGGGATAGCCCTGCAGGTCGCCTGCCCTGGGTTAGAGCTCAGTCACTTTCATTTAGAGAAAACAGCCTGGTTAGGCCCAGTGGACTCAATCTCCTCCGATGCGGCTCCATGGAGGAGGATAAAACATGGAGGGATGAAGCAGCTGTTTATGACAGGAGAGGACTATCCAGGAGTCCCCCTTTCTTTAAACCCCACCCATGCCCTCACACACACTCCCCAGAGAGGGACCTAGGGCACTGCGCAATCTGCTCATCTTATCCGTGTACTTTGGACCACCACAGAGGGAGGGAGAGAGAGAGAGAGAGAGTGTGTGTGTGTGCAGGGATGTAATTTGGAGGACGATTTCCTGTAGGAATAGCACCAGGGTCAAGACATCAGTAAATTGTGACAGACTCCTATAGTTTCCAGCATGATTCTACAGCACTCCCACTGTATCCTCTCCTCTAATCTATTTCCATAGTTTCTTCACCCTCCTCTCTCTTGCCCTCCATTTTTAAAGGCTGCTTGCCAAATCTTCCCTGTATGTCTTCCCCACTCCTTCACTTTCCTCTCTCTCTTGCTCTCTCTCTCTCTCTCTCTCTCTCTCTCTCTGTCTCCATTTCATATCCTTTGAGCAATGTGCGCTTTCATCCTACCTAATAACATCATACATCACCCAATCAGTGCAGGGAAGCCGTTCATTACTTGTCCCCACAGATATGTGGGGAGAGAGAGAGAGAGAGAGAGAGAGAGAGAGAGAGAGAGAGAGAGAGAGAGAGAGAGAGAGAGAGAGAGAGAGAGAGAGAGAGAGAGAGAGAGAGAGAGAGAGAGAGAGAGAGAGAGAGAGAGAGAGAGAGAGAGAGAGAGAGAGAGAGAGAGAGAGAGAGAGAGAGAGAGATAGGCGGTTGGATCAGGGAGTCAGGGAGAACAAGAATGAGAGCACAGGAGCCAAGCGAGTGAGATGACAATGTCACTTCATTAAGAGTGACGACTGTACATGTTGTAGAAACAGCACATTTAGGCAGGAATTCAATAGAAAGCCCATGCAATATGGGGCAAATCAAAACACCCATAGTTGCATTAGGGGCTCTAAAATTGATGCTTCACTCACTAGCACGTGCTCTAGCCTGAACATCTGATGTTGAAAGGCCAGCATACCCATAAATTGCAACTTAGGGTCTGAAAGTATGTCTGAAAGTATGCTCGCTTATATGGCCCTGAGTCTCCAAACCAAAACCAAAGCCCTTGTGCACCACTGCTGACACATTAGGGATCTATAGATGGTTATTATGGCCAGAAGAGCTCTTATGGACTTTTACCAGCCGAATACAAAACTATGAAACAGTGAAGCACATTTTTCATTTTGGAACAGTAATGGCCTGAATGATAAATACACCAGCTAGCTAGATAGATAGATAGATAACTGTACTTGGAAGAAGAAGAAAAAAACCCAGCCCATTGCATAAAGTTGGACACAGAAGAGGAATAACCATGTTCAGCTGTAGATGTGTCTTCATTTGACACTGGGTAATGTATCCCTACTGAATGGCAGCTCAAGTGAATTCCTCTTGGAAATTGCTTTCCAGGACTGAATAGTGTAACAGAAAATCTCTGGGAAGGAGTGGGATTGGCTTATAAAGTTGCAAAGTGTGTGTCAGTAAGTGCCGCTTGTGCTGTTTTTCGACCAGTGAGTTTTGTTTGACCAACAACAGCCCCAATTTGGTGTTATTTGAAATAAATGAGGCGGCTTCTTGAGAACTTCGAAAGTTTTAAGTTTCATTTTGATAATAATAATACAACATACTGATCGGATGAATAGGCACTGATACAGTCGTCAGTATTAGCTGAGCCATGATGATCATACACGATTGTGTTTTTTCCCATTATACCAAATAATACAGGTTGCCTTGATATTCTATAACAATGCATTGAAGATGTTAGCTGATATTTTTAAGTTGTCATCAGTTTAGTGGGAATTTGAGTTTTTTTGTATTTGGTAACAAATGCAACTTTTAAGATCAGTGATAATTCTCGCAAAACAGCCCCTAAAAATGTGTGAGTCATTCTGGATTCCAGTCTCAAATAAGGGATTTGGGTCTTGAAATGTCTTTCAGTTTAGTTTCATTCACATGAGAAGTGTCTGTAAATGTGGGTCACTGCCGTCTCCACCTCTCTCAGAGTAAGTCGTTCATGTCTTTGCTTCGTCTCGTATTGACTTGCCTCAGCCATCAAGCTCTTTCTAGTTTCCTACTAATTTAGTGTACAACTGAGGTGTAAACTGAAAATGAGAAATGTGTTATTGCTACTTCTATTTTGGCTGTCTTCCCTTTGCTCCCAGATTCATGATGATGATATTCAGATTGTAAATTAATTCAATGGCTGTAAAACAAGACATCATAAAAATCCTTTCGTTGATTTTAGTGAATTTTTAGTTTTATAGCGATGTATGCCTTGACCGCTGCTGAGGTAACTTTTAACAGAGCTTTCACCTTCCAACATTCAGTGATGTAGTCTTTCATATGCGAATCCACTTCCAAAGTCTAGAATCAAAGCCGATCGTCCCGGGTCATCCTCTGTGTGGATGACCCTACAGTCAAGACACGTGGGTCAGGTGAATCGGCCATACTAAATTGTCCCTAGGTATGAATGTGTGTTTGTGTGTGTGTGTGTGTGTGTGTGTGTGTGTGTGTGTGTAGGTCAGCCCTGTGTGATGGTCTGGCAGCCTGTCCAGAGTGTCTCCCCACCTGACGCCCAATGACTGCTGAGATAGGCTCTAGCATCCCGTGACCCCAAGAGCAGCATTATCCAAACCGCTTATCCTGCTCTCAGGGTCGCAGGGATGCTGGAGCCTATCCCAGCAGTCTTTGGGCAGCAGGCGGGGAGACACCCTGGACAGGCTGCCAGACCATCACAAGGCCATACCCGAAGGCTGTTATGAAGGTCTTCATCAAGGCCTGCAGGGCCTGAGGTCAAAGCATTTAGATAATATGAAGATGTTGTAATACTTTATAAAATACTTTCTGGGGTCCACCCTGTCGTAAACCCACATGGGGACTACACTATTCAAATTTTATTAAATTATCATTTTAATATTTGGCAGTAACTTTAGCAACAGTTGAAAAAGTAGTAGTAGTGAAAGTAGTAGAAACCCATGGCAGAGCTAACTTTTGGATTGGCCGATAAATGAACATAAACATCATACCTAAACCACTCTATTGCTGTCACGCATCCGTACATACAAGCCAATGTCTGCATGTACATCTATAGTGTTTAGTACAAGTACATGCTCAATACATGCAGTGTTTTCTATCTTTGACTATGAAATGAGGTAAAATTTACTGTAAATTAAATTGGTGTGAATACACTGATGTTCTACTGACGGGCCCATTCTCATTCTAACACGAAGCAAAATGGATACCGCAACACAGGCACACACACACACACACACACACACACACACACACACACACACACACACACACACACACACACACACACACACACACACACACACACACACACACACACACACACACATTGTTACTATAATCCCCATTTCCTGAAGGGATGAAAGGTAGGACAATGTAACTACAGAGAGCCGGTGCTGTGGATGCACAATTGTTTCCTTTCTCTCACAAATGGATATAGAAAGACTTCACACATTTCGAAATGCTGAATGCTAAGCAAAGAAAGGGAGTCCAAAAATCTCAAAAATGTTAAATAACGTGGCCATGTCAATAATAATGATAAACTAATTATACTTTTTAAAGCTGATGTATTAAAAAAAAGAGCACGGTTGGCTGGAGTGTATCATTCAGTAGAGACATGCTACCTCTCAAATTAAGTGAATTTGCGGACTGAATATTTGCTTTACATCGAGATTGGATGGAGGATAAGCTCATTTTCTTCGATTGTTGTATAACACTGGTAAATAGTTAGGTAAAAGCTGAACTCGGCAAGAGCAAGGGTTCATACCCAAGGTGTAGTGGCGTGGTTACAAACAAGCAATTCAATTTGTGCTTTACTTACATATTGCCCCTGTAATAGTGGACACCTCAGTGGAGCAAATGCTGGTTATGTGAGCAGAAACCCTGTGTCTATATCATGACGGTGCATAAACCACAAGGGGTGAACAAATACTCCCTAAGGGGTAAACAGTAAAGATGATAAGTTGTTAGGATTGAAGGACAGCGACTCATGGGCAGTGTGTAACACCTTAGGTGTGTATTAGAGCATGTTTGACATATATGAGGTCATAAAGTGACCTCAAAGAACTATCCGCAGCAAATTATATGGCACATGGACTGAACCAACAGTACATGAAGATCACCTTCACTTTGAGCAGGGGTAAAAAGCATCGCAGCTTTATGGGGCAGTGTTTCCTGGCCCAGTGCATCAAATGTTTCAAATGAGACATCATATAATGGTCACGAGACCAACACAGGATCCCATAAGGGAACAGCTCCCTTTTGCACTTCATATAAAATGCAGAGCCATGTTGTGGACCCCTCGTGTTTTGCCATCAGCATCCCAGTGGCACACTGATTTGGCAGACGAGTACGCTTTGAAAAGGGAATTAATCCAAAAGCACCTAGATGTAAGAATGTCTACAATACAAGCCTTGACGCACATCATGTCGTCACAGTAAGAATAGTGGTGCAATGCACAAAATTTGAATATATTCTGTGAAAAAGATTGTACACAAGTATGCAGCGTAACATTGGGTATGGCACGGTATCCAAGCAAGATACAAACACAATGCATGCACATACATGCAAATACACTGATGAGCCAAAACATTATGAACACCTGCCCAATATGCTGTTGGTCCTTCACAGCGCCGACCCACCGAGGCATGGACTCTACAAATGGTAATGGTAAATGGACTGCATTTATATAGCGCTTTTCTAGTCTACTGAACATTCAAAGCGCTTTTACGATGTACACCTCACATTCACCCATTCACATGCACATTCATACACTGATGGCGGAGGCTGCCATGCAAGGTGCCAACCTGCTCATCAGGACACATGCTCAGGGACACATTGACACACTCTCTGGAGGAGCTGGGGCTCGAACCAGGAACCCTCTGATTACTAGATCTACCTCCTGAGCCATGCCACGCCATACAAGTCCCCTGAAGATGTACTGTGGTGTCTGACACCAAAACATTAGCAGTAGATCTTGTAAGTTGCGAGGCGGAGCCGCCACGGTTCAGACTTGTCTCAATCACATTGAGATCTGGAGAATTTGGAGGCCAGGCCAACACCTTGAATATTTCATCATGTTCCTCAAACCATTCCCAAACAATATGTGCAGTGTGGCAGGGCACATTATCCTGCTGAAAGAGGCCACTGCCATCAGGGTATACTGTTGCCATGAAGGGGTGTACCTGGTCCACAACAATGTTAAGGTAGGTGGCACGTGTCAATTTGACGTCCACAGTAATGGATGAACCAAGGGATTCCCAAATGAACATTGCTCAGAGCATCACACTCCCGCCACTGGCTTGTTGTCTTGTGCATCCTGATACCATCACTTCCCCAGGGAAACGGCGCACATGTACACAGACATCCATGTGATGTAAAAGAAAATGGAACTGATCAGACCAGGCCACCTTCTTCCACTGCTTCAAGGTCCAGTTCCGACTCTCACGTGCCCAATGTCGGCACTTTCGGCGATGGACAGGCGCCATCATGGGCACTTTGACTGGTGTGCGGCTATGCAGCCCCATAAGCAGCAGGGTGCGATGCACTGTGTTGTGACACATTAATCCCGTAACTGTCATTAAAATGCTCTGTGACGTGCCACAGTGGACCTTCTGTTGGTTCGAACCAGATGGGATACCCTTGGGCACACAAAACCCTGTCGCCGGTTCTTGATTTGTCCCTCCTCGGACCATTGTCAGTAGGTACTCACCACTGCTGACCGGGAGCACCACACAAGCCCTGCCGTTTCAGAGGTGCTCTGACCCAGTGGTCTGGCCATAACAATTTGGCCCTGGCTTGTCAAAGTCGCTGAGGTCTTTACTCCTGCCCATTTCTCCTGCATCCCACACGTTGACTACGAGAACTGATTATTAGCTTACCATCTAATCTAGCCTGACCTTGACATGTGCCCTTGTTTGGACATGATCAATGTTAATCGTTCTTTTGTGAGTGGTCATAATGTTTTGGCTCATCAGTGTATCTACGTAGGGTTGGGGTTCAATAGCTGGTTCTGTTTTGGAACCGGCTCTGAGCTGCTAAAACATCCAAATTCGATAATCTATGATTTAAGCTATTATGTTTAATCAACAAGAAATAATCCAGTCGACACGGAAATGGGTTTTTTCCTGTTCTTTTTACTAACCTCTGCCAGACATTCTCACAACGCATGCACACACACACACACCCCACCTCAAAACCGCATAACAACCTATACTACAGTGTGTACACAACATAAATGAATCTTTTATTGAACTTATTTCCCCCAAAATTCAGACCTTTGCTCTACAGCTGCCATCGGTTGCTGTGGCATGATGAAACCGCACACAGTATAAAAGTAAAAAAGTCATTAAATCTTTACTGAGGATTCAGCAGGTGGTGATGTCATGCAGGTAAGCCTACAGCCACAAAGGCAGCAAGCTTCATTTTATTTACTTCTGACATCATGGTCAATCAGCAAACATTTTTTTTTTTTTCTGGAAACCATCAATGGCGTTGATAAAAGTGCCCAACAAATGAACTGAATTAGCAGCTGATGAGTGCGTGACACTCGAAACTGCTATGTATTTAAAGTTTTTTTCATATATCTATATTATATATATATATATATATATATATATAAATATATATATCATAGGCTACCAACATTGCTGAAGTCACAATTGTCCTGGGGATTTCCTCTAGAAAGGAGGTCCACGCCCTACATTCAACTCCTGGGATATGTGTGGCCTCGAGTGACAAAGAACATTTGCTGATCCAGGTCAGCAGAGAGTGGGTCAAACAGAGCTCCGTGTCTGTTTATGTACATCACTAAACAGGTGTTGTCAGCATGTTCTGAAATACGGTGACTTGTCAACAGGCCCAACTCCGAGTGTGTCTCGACACAAGAAAGACAATATTATTTTTGTAACGATACATAACAGACTGATGAAATCTCTGGAAGTTTTTTTTTTTGAAGGATGTTGAAGGCACTGGGAGAGGTGAAGAGTGAGTCAATTTCACTTCAAAGTTTCTGTCGAGACAATGACAGGAAATTAAGTTATAAGGAGCAGACAGAATGTCATTACCGATAAAGCTATTGAGGATCAACAAAGGGCTCAATGAAGCCACTATTATCACTTAAACCTCACTTGTTATCACGAACATTGAGTATGTGGAAATGGATGAACTTACCCCTCAATGCTGTTTAGGGGACATTTGTCTGTGCCAAAATTCAAACTCCTTTGAGTGCATCCCAAGGACACTTGTGTGCATCACTAATACCAATGCTCAGTGTCGCCAATCTAAAGTTAGTGCGTCCACACTCCTGCATCCCACGTGAGAGACCAGTTTCCCCGTGGTTAACGTGACGGGGAGGTCAAACGTGTGAACCAAACAGCCCTAAGATGCAAAGGTAATAAAACGATACAACTTGCTTTCATAAGAAGACACGGTCATAAAGAATAGGTACAGTTTTGGATGCTTTATTACAGAGTAGCCTTTTATCCACTGATCAGCCCCTCTGTGCTCCACGCAGGGAGGGCCCCTCATCAGTTAGTATGAGCTTTAATCACCTGGGGGGAGGGGGGGGAGTAAAAGTCCCCTGAGGGACCCGAGCAAACGCACAGCTTACACACAGCTAGCTAGCTACCTGCTATGTGATCTCACCAAATGAGGTCAACTCACACTAAAAACCTAGATAAATACTCCACGAGATGTAAGCAACATCAAGGACGCTTTCTGTGATGTAACGGCCTCAGAAAAAGAAGCAGCAGTGGCGGTTTGTCTGATATCCGTGTAGCGTACTGCACTGTGTAGGTTATCATTATGCTAATGTGTTTATCTGTGTATGATTTGTTGGTCTTTAGCTCACTGCGAGCTGTTCTGTGGCTTGCAATATTTGCTGTCCCTGAGCCCCACTCGATAAGGTTGGAGGTAATTACTGGGAGGGGGGGCTGCTTGACTGAGCATCCAAGGGCATTTCTCACTCTGCTCCGACCGAAGCTAAACCAAGCTACGGGGGTTTTCCTTGGCTTTTATTTTAAGGACTCCATTGTTTTCCCCCTCCCCTCTCATCGATGCTCCCTTTCACTTTTAAACTCTTCTCGCTCCATCCTCCCAATTTTAAACCAGTTTGTGAGTGTGTTTGTGTGTAAAAGAGGGGTAGCAGTCTGTCTCATGAGTAGTGTTTGATTCTGCCTCTAATAAAAAGAGAACAGGGTTTCTTTTTTTCCCTCTCTAAACTGGGCCATAAGCTCTGGAGTGTTGCTAGTAATTATCAACCTCACGAGCAGACGGTGGGAGATGGCAGGAAAAGAGGGGGGGTAGTAAAAGATGGAAGTGAAAGGAAGAAAGCCCGTTAACAACACCGCACCAAGGCTGAGGGATGGCCTGAATTTGTCCGGGGTTGAACAGAGGGAGAAGTTATCGACAGGACGGACAGGAGTGAGAGAAAAGGAGGATAATAAAGCAAAGAGCGATCAGAGAGATACAACAAGGGGAGTGTAAAGGAGAAAGGACGATCAGAAAGGAAGGGCGGTTTATCAGCGAGAGCGGAACACGGGGAGGAGGAGAGCGATGAAGAAAGGGTAAAATGAGCGGTGTGAGCACCAGTGAGGCGGAAAGTGGGTTCATCTGCAGATTCAACACGACTCTCCTGCTTTCAATTAAAGGTCATTGAGGTCCCGGTGACATCCATGGCAGACCAGTCAGTCGAGACAGAATTATCCCTGCTCATTAATGACTGACAAGAGCATATCAAACAAGCACAGAAGCAAATAGGAGCCCAGCAGATTGCCTGACACGCATGAAATACTCACACATTTAATATTTGCTTTACTGGCATTATGACAGATACATGTCAGGGAAGATTATTAACAGAGCCATCATCAGAGGAGTGCGGGACAAAGGACATGATGTGGTGCTGGGTACCAGTGTTTCACTGCACTAGCTACATACATCATGTTATAATAGGACCACCATTTGTGTCTTCCTGTCACCGGGTATAAATCCTCTGCCTACTTGATATGCTTTATGCTTTTAAACAGCTTACAGATAGTAGAATAAGGTGTAAAGGCGGGTGAAGAAGTATAGAAGACAAACCAAGTGAAAGAACATCATAAACACGCCCCCCCCCACCCCACCCCACCCAAACCTCATCAAAGTAGCTCCCCAGGACCCGCGACCGCGTCGTCTTTCCCATGAACCCTTGAGAAGCATTTAAAGTATGTTTAGTGTGTCGATAAATGCGTGAAAAAACCCAATGTGAACGCTGTTTCGAACGCTCCCACACAGGTGCAGACCTCGGCCCGGTTGTGTGATGATCACACAATAAAACCAACCAAGCTCAGCAGCAGCAGCAGCGGCAGCACCGTGATGAACAGAGCATAGTTCTGAGCCTGAACTTGCTCACTGAACTGGGTGAACGTTTGCTGAAACAACCTTAAATGAGTCCTTATGTACTTTGCAATGGGTTTGTTTTGCCACAAAGGCGCAGAAACCCACCAGCAGTAATGCCGGGGAGCAGTACGACATTGGTGTTGGGGGACTGTTGTAGAGTTCAACTAAACATTGGCTTGGATAAAGTACGGCTCACACAAAGTCAATACTAGCCTCACACTTGCTCAGTTTGCACACAGTTGCATGTAAGGATATAAGGAAACACACACATGGATGCATATGTAGTACATCTCACTTGTTTAATCTGCACAAAAAGTAAAAAAGTGCAAATTTTTAAGCCGTTTCCCATAGATTATGAATAAACTTTTCTCTCATGATTCCTTTTCACCATCTCCACCTGAGTCAACCTCACTCTCACTACTTCCCCCTTTCCCCTTATTTTCACCATTAAATCTGTAGGTGTCTTAGGTCCTCACTGCCGGTGTTTTCTTAGAAGTTAAACTCCATCTGCCCACATCAGGTTTAATCAAATTCAGTCAGGTTCAGTCATATTCAGGACGGGAGAAAACCGAAGAGTTGTCCACTACGTCTACCCTCCACCTTTCCCCCCCATCCTCAACACCCTTTCTTCATGACACAGCCTCCTCACAAGCTAACTCCAAGATCTGTGACTGCAATAACACAAATGCTATTTTTGGAATAAATCCCTAAGACATCAATACCCTCTTCTCCATGTTCTTCATCTGCTGAGTGACTAAGGGGCTCGTGGCTCTTGGAGACATAGAGTCAGATAAACCCTCATAATATATAAATAACAAAGTAAATAATCCCTCAATTTCATTTTTTTCTTCTTTAAAGTCAAGCAAAAAAATCCTTAGAGACAAGTCAAAACTTTGTTGTTTAACTGTGGTTTATCTGATATGTGCATCTAGAAAACTCCCTTCATCAAGCCGTTTAAGAAAGGGTGTGAACCCTTTTCATATGTGCTGCATGAAAACAGCTGCATCCTGGTCCCTTTGACGCAGCTCGCTGACAGATGTTGAGTGCTCTCCGATGAAACAAGGCCTGTTTATGTTCACAGCTTGAACATAAAAGTGATTTGAGTCGCTCACGGTGAAAGGGGACAAAGGGGAAGTAAAATTTTTCAAGCTAGCATTGCAGATATCCTTCCAGTTGTGCACCAGTTGGTGCTATGGCATACCATTACACTTCGATTCAAGCTAATTAAAGTGACACAAATGCATTAAAAATACTGGTGAATGGTTAAATATGTAGTCGTAGATTTAATTAAAGGCATGCTGCATTCCATAAGGACATTTGTCTTTGGAAAGCTACAACTGAAATGATTTTGTTAGTAGTGACAGTTCTCTCTGGATGTCTGAACCCATGGCTATAATCTCACCTTCTTCCCCATGTGCTTTCCTTGACAGGCTGATTCACAGCTCTTTCCGATGCCACCCACCCACCGCTTGATCTCCACAGCCATCTCTTTTTCTATATTTCCCTCCTTTTCTGATTACCTATTTATCTATATGTCCACCTCCAACTTCCACAACCGCCTCCTCCCCCTGACACGCTTTGCTCTTGCATCCATTAATAAACTCACTGCCACCTTTGTTTGCCTACGCTTACCTCCTCAGACTCCTCTCTCTCTCTGTTCTCTTTTTCTGTCTCTCTCCCTCTCTATCTCCCTCTCTCTCCGTCTGACCCCTGTCGCAGTCAGTAAAGTTCTGATGAGAAGCTACCTAACACTGCACTGTCTGATCAAGTGTTGCCAAGTAAGCAAGTTTAGAGCCCTGATCTTTTGCGGTCAGCTTAAAGCTATCCTCTGCTGGAAGTCTCCTTGTAACCTGGTCCACCGCTTGCCGGCTGAAGTCTACTTTTGTGAACCAATTGTCGACTGGCCCCTTTTGACGCTTACTCCCACAACATACTACAGTGCACTTCCATGCCAAACAGCCCACTCCATGCCAGAGAGTGTCTGGGGCTGCGCTAAGCCCCGTATGACTGTATTTGCATGCAGACTGCCAGTAGGTGTTTCATCTTCAAGTCCTTCATATGGTTTGATTCTAAATACTCAGCCTGCAGTGCTATGGTTCCTCATGCAAATTTGTATGATAATATTACCACTACAAATTTTAGAGTTGTTTCTGTTTTGGTGAGCAGCTCATCATGGGACCAGGTGTACAAGTCTTTATAATAGCTGGTAATTTCTGAGCTTGCGAAGAAAAGTGCTACAATAATGAACTTCCAGCTCTGCGTTGCACTTTCTGCTTGAGAAAATTAACCCTGGCTCTAATAATAACCATGTTTATGGGAAATTTTGAATAAATGAATGTATAAAAATATTTGGCAACATGTTCTATGATGCCCATTTTTATAAACCACAATGAGAGTATATATTCAGATATGTGCGAAGCCTCATAGAGCTGCTTATATCTATTCATAAATCACTCTAGGGAATTATAGATAGTTTTATAACATCCTGATAGTGCAAGTACTGTCATGGTGGTGTATAAATATGGTATTCATTGAACTGTTACAATTGATTCATTAAAATAGTTTTTCTAATGTCATATTTCTTTTAGTCGTGTGTAATAGTTAACATAGTCCTTATTTCTACCAGTAGGTGTGTAATACTGAGGATCCAGATTGGACACTGCCTTGCTTCTGTATACGGACACATGCACATGAAAAAAAGGACGCGTGCTCATTTAGTCTTTGCTAGCTCCTCTTAGATGGAGGTAACAAAGGGGATACGGGGAGGCTTGAAGCAGGCGGTTCAATATCCTGCTCTTCAAGTCAGATTCCACCTTGAAAAAACTAAAGGGGTAATTATTGATTAATGAGTATACATTAATGAGCTGTATTGATCTGAGAAGGTGGCAACACTGCAGATCACTGACAGTCGGCTATAGCACTTTAATAAGATTGGCCGGTAGCCTCCCTAAAATTAACAGTACAGGATGAGTGTGGGAAAAAGAAGTGGAGGTTGATGTCGATGATGATGAAATCAAGCCAACACTGCAGTTTGACGGGCTCTCGTAGAGCATTAGAAGCTTTGTGTCAACCACAAGTAAGCGGCTGGGTTTATGTCCATCCCTGATAATATAGTGGCCCACGGTGTTATGGCAGTAGTAAATATAGCTCGTGGTGTGATGGTAATGTGACAGCTGACAAAAGACAACTATGCTTAGCTCTCTGCTCAGCAAAGCCCTGCTTAGCTTCAGCTAAGGAATGGTCCAAACAGTGAGCAAATACACTGATCAGCCAAAACTTTAAAACCACTGACAGGTAAGTGAATAACACTGATTATTTTGTTACAATGGCACCTGTCAAGGGGTGGGATATATTAGGACTCAAGTGCACAGGCAGTTCTTGAATTTGATGGTTTGGAAGAAGGAAAAATGGGCAAGCATAGGAATCTGAGTGACTTTGATAAGGGATAAATTGTGATGGCTAGATGGCTGGGTCTGAGCATCTCCAAAAGGACAGGTCTTGTGGGGTGTTCCCGGTATGTAGTGGTCAGTCCCTACCAAAAGTGGCCCCAAGGAAGGACAACCGGTGAACCGGCGACAGGGTCATGGGTGCCTAAGGCTCATTAATGGGCATGGGGAGCGAAGGTTCGCCTGTCTGGTCTGATCCCAAAGAAGAGCTACTGTAACTCAAGTTGCTGAAAAAGTTAATGCTGGCTATGACAGACAGGTGTCACAACACAGTGCATCACGGCTTGCTGCGTATGGGACTGTGCAGCTGCAGACCAGTCAGAGTGTTCATGCTCACTCCTGTCCAATGTCAGAAGTGCCTACAGTGGGCATGTGAGCATCAGAACTAGACCATGGAGCAATGGAAGAAGGTGGCCTGGTCTGATGAATTATGTTTTCTTTTACATCATGTGGACAACCGAGTATGTGTGCGTTGTTTACCTGGGGATGAGATGGCACCAGGATGCACTATGGGAAGAAGGCAAGCCAGCGGAGGCAGTGTGATGCTCTGGGCAATGTTCTGCGGGGAAACCTTAGGTCCTGGCATTCATATGGATTTCAATTTGACACTTACCACCTACCTAAATATCCCCGGGCGCTGCACGGCGGCTGCCCACTGCGGCTGCCCACTGCTCCTAGCTACACAGCTAGGATGGGTTAAACGCAGAGAGTGAATTTCATTGTATGTATATACAAATGACAAATAAAGTCTATTCTATTCTATTGTTCCAAACCAAGTACACCCCCTCATGGTAGCGGTATTCCTGATGGCAGTGGCCTCTTTCAGCGGGATAATGCGCCCTGCCTCACTGTAAAATTGTTCAGGAATGGTCTGAGGAACATGACAAAGAGTTCAAGGTGTTGCCTCGGCTTCCAAATTCCCCAGATCTTAATCTGATTGGATGTCTGTGGGATGTGCTGGAAAAACAAGTCCACTCCATGGAGGCTCCACCTCACAACTTACAGAACTTAAAGGACCTGCAGCTAACGTCTTGGTGCCAGATACCAGAGGACACCTTCAGAGATCTTGTGGAGTCCATGTCTCGATGGGTCAGAGCTGTTCAGGTGGGACAAGGGGGACCTCCACAATATTAGGCAGGTGGTTTTAATGTTTTGGCTGATCAATGTATATGCGAGTGCATTGCAGTTCATGTTAATGTTTGCATGGTTAAGGTGCACTGTGAGAGCTATAAGCCATTTTACTGATTTCCCCCCCGTTATTGATGTCATTCAGCACTGCTTTTGCAAATACTGTGACCTTTACAAAGCAATAAGGCACGGGGACTCCGTTGCACATGAGGGGATATGAACACACATTGTGAAGTTAAGCATCTGTGAGGCTGCTTGTGATCATGCATTACTTTGGCTTTTGTGTACCCTCCAACATAGAGACTGAAGACCGAAACACACACACGCCCTAACTTATGAGGAGGACATTCGATTCATTCTCTCAACCAAACCTTGAGCAGCACATGAATAATGCTAATATTAGCTCAAACCCACACTCTGAACCTAACCCTCAAATGAACCCTTAGCCTAATGAACCCCAGTGAATGGGCCTTGCACGCCACACTCTGCCAGGGTTTTTATTCTTCTGACAAACTTGGACAGCCCAAAACAGTCAACCACACCATGTGAACACACCATGTTGCATGCACATATATGTTGCCTATGTATAAATGCATACAGGTGCATGCATTTACACAAACCCCAACATACACAGAGACACTGGGACTGCACTTAATGCAGGAGCACAGGAAACATCCTCCCCCAATGTCACCACAGAGCACCACCGTCCCAACAGCAACACGTTTTAGTAAATATCTGCACAAGTTTCCCTCCATACATACACACACTTGTGTGCATAAAGGCACATGCAGGCACACAGTGTGCACATAAAAAAAGGAAAACAATAAGCAAACATACATTTTCTGCACATACACACACACACACAACCCACATAAACACCCTCACACACCAAAACCCAAGTGAGTATTAATACACATGTGGATCATCTATACAAACTTTCCAAACAGCTAACGCACACACGGGGCTTCTACAGTGGCTCAGACGGCGGATGAAAGCATGGGCGATGTGACTGATTATATAATTGTGTAACCGTAAGAATGAGAATGGGCTTTGCGTTGTGAACACAGAGTATTTTCTTTCATGTCAACAATCAGCTCCTTTACACAGCTGCACAATTAAGGGGAACATCTGGCAGACGGTTTTGTTATGTAAACAACTTAAAATTTTCATTAAAAACAGTAGGGACCCTAAACCCAGGGATGTTTTCCTGCGCTGTGCAGAGAACACAAGAAATTTGTTTAAATATGTTTGTTTTTCCAAGAATAAAAAGGCACCGGATACATGTTTTGACAAAATTTTTTTTTTTTTTTGGAAGCTTGTTGGGTTTTTCTGGATTCATCTTTAACATCTCCACTCGAGAGGAGACGGCATGTTAAAGCCAGTGAAAGAATTGGGTGGAATAGTGCTTGGTCTCGCTTGACAAGAATACACGATGCTCGTATAAAAGGAAAATGCTGCTTCAGTTTCTTTATCATGCAAATCGAAATAACGTATGTAACTACGAAAATAGTCGTCGTCTTGGTCAACCCCGGAGGGGCCGTTCAACTGCCTCTAGAAGGGTATTTGAGAACATTAGGAACACTGCCGCAGTCCACTCAGCTTTCGTAATTCTTTTTATCTTATTTCTGTTGAGTTAGGTGAGCAGAAACATGGACCTCTATGTGCCCCCCTCTATGGAGGTACATAGAGGGGGGCAGAATAGAGGAAACCCAGGTGAGAGATGCCAGTACTGGTGTGGGTTTATCTATTTCACTATCTCTTCTAACCTAACAGACGTTTTCAGTTGAATTGAATTGTATTTTATCCAAACACACTCGTTCATTAACCCAGTAGGAAGGTTGTTTGGATTATAAATATGCCATTTTATGGTAGATTATTATTTGGCAAAATCCCAAAATTGATTCCCAGTTTTTCTGAACGCTCAATGATAACTGAGAGGAGTATGGATCTTATCGGCTGGCAAATCTTCTAATTGTGGGTGCATGGGGGAGATATTAAGTTGCTCGCAATAGAAAGTAGCGTAAACTGAAATGTCTGTAAAAGCATAACTGACAAGCCAAAGAAAAATTAAAAGGGGGGGATGACATAAAAGCTGGTCCAATAGACGCAGTCGTAGGGGCTTTTTAGAAACCCTAATTCACAACTAGCAATTCGAATTATCAGTGTAAAAGCAAATTCACTTCCTTAGGTAGCCGAGTGATAAACTGAGGACTAAAATGTGTTTTTGCTTTGCTTGCAACTTCCTAAAATCCTCTCCTTATTCGTCCCTTCTGCCCTCGGCTTTCATCGTCCTGCATGCATGTCTGTGCATCTGCTGCATGCAGCAGCGCAGATTCTGCAGGGTCACAGAGTGCACAGAGACAGAACAGAAGAAGGTCCCGGAATTTTTTTTTTTTTTTTGCACTTTCAAGCTATAAATATTTTAAAAGCTTATTCGACCATCAGAACTATTCTGGATGACCGGGTCGGGAAAGTCCACACTCGCTATACTTGATGAAACTCCGCAATGTCTAATTCCTTCTGCTGTTTTAAAAGTAGACCTCTATAAGTGGAGCAGCACAGAGTGAAATTAAAATCCTCTCATTAAGCGTAAGGCGATGCACACACTCCGCCCTGTCCCTTATCTTTCTCACGTTCACTCCAAATAGATGCGGCTCTCCAAGGGGGAAAAAATGCTCCAAGTGAAAAAATAAAAACTCAGCGTTTGCTGTATTTCCTCATTCATCCATATTGGAAAGAAATATTTGTGCTTGGACATTTCTGTAATATGCAAAATTTGAATTAAGACTCCTTTATATGCTAATTTGCACGGAGAGGGCAAAACATTTCTTGGTTATCATTTGAATATACTCGGTTCTCATATAATTCAGAATAAGGGGAAAAACAGCATACTGCAAAATGATTATGTAAGAGGTTGTTCTTTCACCCACAAAAAAAAAAATCAGAATCATAGTCAAAGTCGGTTTTATTGGTCATGTAGAGGCATACAAGGAGTTAGACTGGGTGGACTTCTTAAATAGGTCTCATTAAGCGTTAAAGTTACCAAATTGATTTATTTAGAAATAAGAATAAGAATGAGAGTACATAAGGAAATAATAAAAAGAAATGTGGGAAATATAAAAGAAATGTCGGATTTGAAGGTCTCTTGAACACAATGGAAGAAAGCTATGGATGCAAATGATAGAAAGCATACTGAAAATATTGTGCTGAGCTCTGATTTGAAAGCACAAAAAGAAGCTTCATAGAGATTGTTCCCACTGTGGTACAGTAGAGATGTGTTATATATTTTAGCTGGAGATATGATCAGAGATGCCTCTTGGGGGAAGATGCATTTCTTTTGCATAGTTGTAGTTTTGGGGCTCTGAAGCCCCTCTCTGAAGGAAAAGTTCAGAAGATATAGTGACCAGAATGGGGGGAATCAGTGATGATTTTGCTCTGGCATACCCTAGATTGAGAACATTAAGGTTCTCTGACAAGATAGCACATTGTTCTCTTCTCTTTGTGGCTTTTTTCCCCTCTTTTTCTCCCCAATTGTACTTGGCCAATCACCCTATTTTCCAAGCCGTCCCGATTTCTGCTCCACCCCCTCTGCTGATCCGGGGAGGGCTGCAGACTACCACATGCCTCCTCCGATACATGTGGAGTCCCCAGCCGCTTCTTTTCACCTGAGGAGTTTCACCAGGGGGGTGTAGCACGTGGGAGGATCACGCTATTCCCTCAGTTCCCCTCCCCGCAAACAGGCGCCCCGACCGGAGGCGCTAGTGCAGCAACCAGTATACATACCCACATCTGTCTTCCCACCTGCAGACACGGCCAATTGTGTCTGTAGGGACGCCCGACCAAGCCGGAGTTAACACAGGGATTCGAACCGGCGATCCCTGTGTTGGTAGGTAATGGAATAGACTGCCACACCGCGCTGACGTCCCTGTACATTGTTCTCTATGGCTCTGACCCTTGTGGTTAACAAGTTGCACTAGACTTTTATGGAGAGGGTGAGGGCGAGGGCGGACTTGTTTGATTGAATTTTATTTTCTATCAGGAAGAATTTTTTTCAGCTGTCAGAAAAAAGTACTTCCTCTGAGCCTTTTCGCCAATGAAATCAATGTTTTACTCCCAGCTCCTGTCCTCTGAGGTGCTCCCAGGAACGTGGATGACTGTGAAGTCGTGACTGCAGAGCTACCGATGTTAAGGGCAAGCTTTGAGGGGTGAGCCATCTCCCTAAAACCCAGGATTATCTCCACAGTTCAACTGTGTTAGCTATAACAGGACACCGACCCCTTGACCTTCTGTGTGTACACTTACTCATTACTGGTGTATATGAGTTTTATCTTTATTGCACCTGCAAACTTGAGAAGCCTCACAAGGCACATTTCTCACTGGCGTAAAAGTGGAGAAAGTGGAGCAGGCTGCTCAAGGTTGCTATCCAGCGTGTCATTTCAATCCTAAAAGAATACTAAACAATGACCAAAAAAAAAAAAAGCCTATGCAAAAATGTAAACAACGTTCCCAGAATAGGGCTATTTTTACAAGCATCCACGGGGACACATTTAGATGAGATGAATAAAAAAATAAATTGTGCAAAGTACAAGCCAAGGTTCCTGCTTTTATCTGTTCTTCCCCAAAGTAATAAGTAGGTTATGAAGACTGTCAGGCCTGAGCAAATTTTGATTCAATGAAAAATCCATTAATTATAAATGTTTTTTTTTATTAAATGCAAGAAAGATCAACTAGGGTTCCTGTGATGACACATTTTCCAGCTCTTATCCAAAGGTTGTTCTGAAGAACTGACCCCTGATCATTTCTGTCCGTGATGTTACAGTCAGTTTAAAAGTAAACGTCACAAGTGAAAAGTTTCAAAAAAGTTGCCGCTTGAACAACAGACTACCATGTGGGCATTCAGCCATTTTGAACTTTCAGAGCAACAAAATACAAAGCCTTACTGGTTAGACTTTCTCAAAAGGTACGTGTCAAATATCATTTTGCACACATGCTTTGCAGCCAGATTTATCAAAATATCCATCGTCTGATTGATGCAGGTGGGCAGGGCTTGTATCAGACAATGGCTTTCACATTCAGATGGGTTCGAAATCTCCTCAAAGGCACATACAAAGCTTCCCTCAAATCTGGCAGCACTTAAATGAACATTCGCTTCATAGGTTCCTCACTACAATGTCAGTAGAACAAAACAAAAAACCAACTGTCATTGCCAATACCTTTATTACCCTTGCTGTCAATCTAACATATGAGAAGAAAACATGGAAAGATCATACCTCAAGAGAAAACATCACAATTAGGTCTTGTAAATACTCCATAGAAGTCATGAAAAGTCATCAAAAAGTAATGGACAGCTTTGTGTGTATCCTAGTAGTAATGACTGCAGCAGCCATCTCAAGCTTGTGATCATTTTATCAAAGATGTACTGTAGCAGGAGATGGGTATTCTCTCTGTGGCAAATGGTAAACACAGATTGTTTGTGATGGTAAAGCGCCCCCAAGTATGACAGCCATAGAAACTGCTCTTCCCCTTGTCTTTGCAGTGATTTTCTTTGATTTTTGGTCTTGGTATATGTTAAGCATAATGTCAGTGCCCAATTACAACACCCAGTAATTCTATCAGTCATTTGAAGTTGCTATTAAATGTCTCTTATCTCGCAACACAAATATCTTATTTATAGCTTACCCTCTGCCAAGCCAATCAGTGATAATGCATTGCTTTCTAAATGTGCTTGGACAGAGCTGGCAGGTGAACTGATGTCATCAGCTGCTCCAGCGAAAACCCAAAAAGACGGCGGGCTTACACTGGGAAATCAGCAGCTTTGCCTACATCACAATATGTCTCAATTAAAGTATTTTTGACAGATGAGAAGCAAAACATGCAAAATGTTAACGGTCAACAACCCTCTAAACCTACTACATTTTGCAAATTTTTTCACAAGTCGCTTTGAAATGAATTTGAGTTAAGAGCAATGGAGAATTTAGGATTTTAAATGAAAATTAAAAAAAAAAGAACTTAAATGTCACCAATTCTGATATGTATTAGTAACTTAAATATAGCATTTATTTCATGTTATATCTCAACACAGAGGAAAAAATAGCTAGAGGATGATACTCACCGGGTCTTTTTTCGTTTCGACCTTTTCGACCCCCACATAGTCGTACTTTGGAGATCAGGACTAGGATCTGTTTCTGGCACAAGGACTTGTTGCTCTTCGGACAGGGTTTGCGCTTGTTGGCTACCGGTCGGTTGGCTTGGTCGTCCTTGACCGCCCGTTTCTGTCTGATGAGAGAGCTGGCGAGAGCTGCCATCTTCCCCCCCTCTCACCTTTGGGAGGGGGGTATCTTCCTTCCCAACTATCCCTTGTCTGCTCGGACGCTTTCTGACAAAACGCAAGTGTGGGGACGGAGGTTCACAAAGTAGCCCCCGCAGGGAGCGCTGGGCCTCCGGGCGGGTTTAAGAACAAGAGTTTAGCTTCAAGGCTCCCCGGGAAAGGGAAAAACTTGGAAAAGATGCGAGTTCACCTGCAGTCCAATGTGAAGACCTCACTTTGACAAGAAGAAAAAAATAAAAAATACACACACCAACACTAACTAAGCACACAGAGCAAGTAAGGAGTGCTAGGGTCACATTTTCCGTTTTAAAAAGGCAACGAGCCGGGTTAGAATGACTGTCCTCCGAAAAATGTTAAGGCAGACACAAATGTCTAACCCGCTTCCCCACTCATCTTGCCTACACAACTGTAAACGAACTACTACTACCAAGTTCAAAATTCTATCCAAAAATATTTTTTGCATAAATAATCCTAAAGAGAATGAGATCAGACTGTTTTACATATAAAATAACTTTTACTGAAAAAAAGTGAGATCATTGTGAATGCTATCAACCGCGTAAAAATGCAAGAGGAAACAAGCCGGCTGTCACCATCTGTATAGTCCACGGAGGTCCAAGTTTGCCTCCGATTTAAATCTGGAAGCAGAGAATAATGAGCCCAGATTCCAAGCGGTAATCCAGCCGATTTAAATCCAGAGGTAGAACAGCAGGCGGGACACTGACGGTCTCGTAAGAATGAACCCAGGAACACAACAGAGAACAGACAAGCAGAGAGAGAGAGAGAGAGAGAGAGGGAAAGAGAGAGAGAGAGAGATTCCTCTTCTGCCTCCGATGGCATGCTCTTTCCCCACAGCCCCCACCCCCCACCCACCCACCCACCCACCCACCACCACCACAGCCACCACCAACCAATCCCCCCTCCTCCTCCTCCTCCTCCCCCTCCGCCCATCCAAAGTCAGCGAGTGATTGTGAGAGTGTGTGTGCATGGATTCCACAAGCTACCACCATCAGTAGAGGTGACATTCATGAGAGAGAGAGAGAGAGAGAGAGAGAGAGAGAGAGAGAGAGAGAGAGAGAAAGAGAGAGAGAGAGAGAGAGAGAGAGAGAGGGAGAGAGGGAGGGAGAGAGGGAGGCTTTGATGTGTGAGAATGAGCTTGACTAGGAACGAGAGGAAAATGAAGACCAGGATAGAGAGACAGGCGACAGCCTTTTCTCAGACTCAGCGCTCACAGAGGCGACCGTGCCTGTGTTATAACCCCACACATCCACCTGACCGTCCTGTGGCAGAGGCAATGCAGTCGCGAGAGGAGAAGAGTGAGTGAGAGTAAGGAGAAATTTGGGAAATGGAGGTGGTGGTGGGTGGGTGGGTGGGGGGGTTTGAAAGTGCTTAAGGCACAGATTGTGACAGTTCTCCGTCTTTTGCCGGAGGAACAGCAGCATCACTGTCCGCCACTGCGCCGTGGCGTGCACGCAGAGAGGCAAACAAACACACACATGGCAGCGTGCACAGTGCACACAACGCATCAGCATATTGTGTTGTGCGGGGGAGTGCACACTGTGCGAGGACAATGTGCTGTATAATTATGTGTCTCTCCTCAGTTTTATTGACCGTCATCCTTTATGCACGCACGCATGCTGTACACCACCCAACACAGAGTTCTCCGCCATGCCCGCCCGCTGTGCTCTCACCCCCAAAGCTCAACATACGAAACGAAGGTTGGAAAAACAAATGCAGCGGGGCTCACAGAGACCGACAATTAGTTTCTGACATCACAGACTGCTGGTTTACTCTAACCCTGGCAGAAAACATGAGCTCAGATAGATTGAGTCAGACAGCCACACCCCACTCCCCCTCCAAATGCTCCATGCAACACACACACACATACACACACCATCAAATGATAACAGCATCATCCCATAATTACTAACACAAGTAATGTCCAGTTCATCAACACTTGGACAAATTCAAGCGTTGAAATGGGTATTTTGTGCTTTGCATGACAATATCTGAAGCTGCTCTGTTGCCGAATACAAAATAATTATTTGGATTGTTTTTGCAATTTAGATTTGAGGTGAACGGGCCAGTACTTGTCTGCTTGTATAACCATGGATGTGCTCTCTCTGGCCGGGAGCATCGTCGCTCTCCCTGTTATGTTTGTGTTCAAATGAATCAATACAGACTTTTGTAGAAAATGTTAGTCAAGGCTTTTGCAAAAAAAAACCTTACTCCGTTATATCTCACGGGTCACTGTTTATCTTAAATCAGGAGTCCGAGTGAACAGAAAATAACATGGACTTCTTCAGGCCTGTACCCCCCCCCCCCCACCCCCGAGACTTAACCCGGTAAATCAACTTTATCTGACGGCCGATCAATTCCGTTTTATTTGGAGCGGCATCTCTTTTACAAGCTAATTGCCGGGGAAACCAGCAGTGAAAGCAACTTGAGAATGCAAGGTCAATTTAAACTGTTTCTAACAATGCCGAGCAAGGTCACTGTCTGTCAGGCCTTGATTGACAGGTGACAGCAGATGTTTGGTTTCCACAGAGAGATGAGGGCATTGGGGTGGGGGGGGCAGGGAAAGAGGGCAAGAGATAATGCAGTTAGTATTGACAAGGAAACAGAGTATATGTTCTCATTTTCTAACCTTTTATTCTCCGTGCTGCCCCCCCCCCCCCCCCGGTTCTGAGGTGCGTTCGTGCTCCTCTGCAGTAAGTTAAACAATAATGTCATTATGGACATCACATTGCGTATGTTTGAGATTTACTTCCCTCTCCTTTTGCCTATCATAGATATAGGCCAAGTTACACTGAAGGACGGATAAAGAGGGTGTTCTTGGAATATCATGTGGGTCCAAATTTGATGACTGTTATGATCAGTTTGATGGCATTCAGTGTTTCCGGTCAGTTTTTCTGTATCACATAAACTGTTCCCCTTGCATTCTGCACGGTTACTGAATTCCTCATGACCTCGTCTCCTATCCGTGTGTGTTTAAAACCATCCCTTGCTGGTACCATTGCTGTCTTTTATACGTTTGGCTTGGGCACCTGCCTTGTTTAGGGCGGTTGCATTGAATTGTGTCTCCTCTGTGGAGGCAGAAATTAAGCATAACCACCGTAATTGTGAAACAAGACAACACATAATACATTCATTTGCCGGTCAGAATTGCGTATTGTTTTGTTTTAAAGATGATTTAATGATATACACTACCGTTCAAAAGTTTGGGATCACCCAAACAATTTTGTGTTTTCCATGAAAAGTCACACTTATTCACCACCATATGTTGTGAAATGAATAGAAAATAGAGTCAAGACATTGACAAGGTTAGAAATAATGATTTGTATTTGAAATAAGATTTTTTTTACATCAAACTTTGCTTTCGTCAAAGAATCCTCCATTTGCAGCAATTACAGCATTGCAGACCTTTGGCATTCTAGCTGTTAATTTGTTGAGGTAATCTGGAGAAATTGCACCCCACGCTTCCAGAAGAAGCTCCCACAAGTTGGATTGGTTGGATGGGCACTTCTTTGAGCAGATTGAGTTTCTGGAGCATCACATTTGTGGGGTCAATTAAACGCTCAAAATGGCCAGAAAAAGAGAACTTTCATCTGAAACTCGACAGTCTATTCTTGTTCTTAGAAATGAAGGCTATTCCATGCGAGAAATTGCTAAGAAATTGAAGATTTCCTACACCGGTGTGTACTACTCCCTTCAGAGGACAGCACAAACAGGCTCTAACCAGAGTAGAAAAAGAAGTGGGAGGCCGCGTTGCACAACTGAGCAAGAAGATAAGTACATTAGAGTCTCTAGTTTGAGAAACAGACGCCTCACAGGTCCCCAACTGGCATCTTCATTAAATAGTACCTGTTAGAGCGGGTGCAATTTCTCCAGATTACCTCAACAAATTAACAGCTAGAATGCCAAAGGTCTGCAATGCTGTAATTGCTGCAAATGGAGGATTCTTTGACGAAAGCAAAGTTTGATGTAAAAAAAATCTTATTTCAAATACAAATCATTATTTCTAACCTTGTCAATGTCTTGACTCTATTTTCTATTCATTTCACAACATATGGTGGTGAATAAGTGTGACTTTTCATGGAAAACACGAAATTGTTTGGGTGATCTCAAACTTTTGAACGGTAGTGTAGTATTAAAGCAATTAATTAAGATGAAAAGGTTGATTTGATAATAGTTCCACTTGTTTATGTAGAAATGTTTGCACGTCGTCCAAATCTGTCTGGGACAAGGTTCAGGCACTCTGGAAGAAGGACACATTAAAAAGTATTCGCTAATTTATGGGATTAATTAACAACACAGTGTGTGAGAAGCCCAAGCACACGGTAAACTGAATTCTTTTTAGGCGTAGTTAAAGTCCATCATCTTCAGCCAATAGAGCCACAATTTAAACCTTTAAAAAAATAAAATAAAATCATCACGTGAAACCTCTCACACCAGCCAGCGTATTAGCATTCCCCACCCACACACAAACAGGCCGGGTTAATTTTGATCAGGCATTCCTCTTCGCCCGGACGAGATAAAATAAGATAAGATGTACTTTATTAATCCCCGTGGGGAAATTCATCCTCTGCATTTAGCCCATCCCAACACGCGCTGTCGAAAGGAGCGGCGTCCGGGGACCAACTCCAGTTCTTCTCTCCACTGCCGCGGTCAGGGGTACAGGCAGGAGTATTAACCCTAACATGCACGTCTTCTGACGGGAGCGATTCCTGACCCCACCCGCCGCCGTACCGTACAGGAGACCCTCATGACAAACGCTGCGCCGCCTCAGCACCGCAATACGCAGGCTCTTGAGAAAGGAAAATGCCACGACAAGTTTATGGACTTGAAGCGGGACTGTAAATTTTTCTGCAAGATATTTCTCAGTGTTCATCTCTGGGGTGCAGTCTAATGCAATGCCAGGGTTTTAAAATAACGCCGACAATCCTGCATTCCACCCCCTCTGTCTTTCTTTCTCTCTCTCTCTCTCTCTCTCTCTTTTTAGCAGTGCTGTTGAGCAGGATGGTCAGATGAAAGCGAGTGATCTTTGTGTCGGGGGTTTAAACTGTGTCTTAGCTGGCGTCAGCACATCAGAAGAGCTGGAGAGAGTTTCACTCAGAGCCCCCAAACCTCAATTATATATTTGAATAAATACCAGAAAACCTCCCCAAGCTGCTCATGCTCTCTCTCCCCTCTCTCTCTCTCCCTCTCTCTCTTTCCTGCTGTCGCTCTCTCACTCTCTCTCTAAATATCAGCATCAACATCTCCTCATTAGCAAAATAACCCATTAATGCACTGGGCTGTGATAGTAGTGCTTAAAATTAGTTTGCACATGCACATTCATGTTTACACACACACACACACACACACACACACACACACACACACACACACACAAGCATACAACGCTACAAAGAGTTGAGAACATCAAAACAATTGGCCCAGTTCTGTCTATTCCTCTCTTTATCCCTCTCTCTCTCTCTCCTTCACTCCCCCCTCAGCCCATCATTCTGTCTGCAGATGACAGGCGGTATTCTTCATTAATCTGCCTTCTGTTATGTAACCATGTGAAATATGATGCCCTTCATTCTTGCATTCAGTAGCAATATGTGTAATGTCCATGACCTGTGGGAGAGCCACTCATTAGCGATGAGAGCCATGCAACATTCTCAATTCCGTTCACTATTTAGGCCCTCCAAGACCAGTTCCTGGTGATCAGGTTTCTGTCTTGAGAATCAGTCCATATGTTTTAGTCAAACACGGGATCTAAAGTTGATGTAATTCCATCCATTATCCTGCTCTCAGGGTCGCGGGATGCCGGAGCCTATCCCAGCAGTCATTGTTGATGTAATTAATTTTTTTAAATTTAATGTAATATTTAGTCAATACTATGGGTACATTATATGTTATATTATTTATCCATTAATTGATGAATTTAAATATTCATTTCCATATTTACTTACGTTTATACACATTCATTTATTTCAAGGCCACTACCAATGGCGGCTGGCCAGTACAGGGCGCTGGGGCACCGCCCCCTTCAGATATCAACAGCTGAAAATCTACTTGAACATGTTAAATATAATTTAGTTGTATAATGCAAATAACTATGAAATAAAAGTGTTTTCAGTCCGTGAGCGCCTGTCAGCAGCCATTAAATATTGGTTGCAAATGGTATTTGGTTGATTTCTGTGTGAATACATATACTTCCTGGGTGAGGGGCACCGGCCAAATGATACCTTATGTAAGCCCTCAAACTTTTGACGAGCAGGTGACCTGAGGCTGCTGTCTGATTGGTTTCCTCAGATTTTCCATGGGGCGCAGTTCTGTGCGCCCCAGACACTCCCACTTTTATTGGCAGTGAATTGGTATTGTTTTAATGTTTTTTTGATCTAATGTGATTGGACAATTCTTGTGGCTGTCAATCATGTTCACACCCACCACCACGCCTCGTCTCGACTGTCAATCATTCACCGTGTACGGACCCTGATAAAATATATAGGCTACCACTGTCCTTAATAACTCTGTGACTGCGTGGACATTAAAGCAGCTGTCAGGTGTGCTGCGCCAAGGTAAATTGTGCCCACCCTGAAACATTTTTAGCACCAGCCGACACTGGCCACTACATGTGCACCATGAAACCATTAAATCAGTCATAGAAACTGTCAACAGTCAAAAGACCAGTGGGCGGGTCTCTACATTTAATTGGTTGGTTAAATGCTTTTGTCTGCATTTTTCCAAAAACCGGGATTTGCAAATGTTATGAAACAATTGCTCATTAGTTAGAAAATATATTGCATGATGTACCGGTTTTCCGTTGTGTTGCGTTTTTTTTATTTGATGAATCCTGGGAAATCTGACTCGCTGACCTTCAGGAGAGCCAGGCTCAGATGCAGCACCACCAAACCCAAGCCCTGAAGGAGCTGGCAGCTCAACAGACAGAAAACCGGGTTCTCCTGAGGGAGCCATTGCATTCCCCTTCAGCTGCCCACAGGGGGTGATCTGGCTTCCCAGACTCATCAGCCCAATATGACCTTCCCCAAGATGACCTCCGCCGACGATCCTGAAGTTTTCCTCAACATCTTCAAAGAAATGGTGTCAGTATTCAGGTAGCTGGAGGAGGAATGGGCTGTGCACGTGCTCCCCCAGCTCACTGGCGAAGCCCAAGCTACTGTGCACAGCCTACCGGCATCCTCCCAGGGGGAATACCCAGCCATCAGGTGAGCTGTTCTGGACCAGGTGGGGCTCGCGCCAGATTGATATCCGTGTCGGTTCAGGATGCTCAGCCTGGATGATGCCGGCCACCCTTTAATCCTGGCACAGCAGCTCCTTGACGCAGCAAGACAGTGGCTACGACCAGGTCCACAGGACGTCAACAACATTATCCACCAGGTGGCACTGGAACAATTCGTTGCTTGCCTGCCTCCTGCGATGGGAACTGATCTTCCAGGCGGCCCATCACAACCCCATGGCAGGTCAGCTCAGTTATGATAAAACACTTACACACTGAATAATGGCTCGATTTTACTGGCCAGGCATTCAAGGCAATGTGCAGCGGTGGTTTGTGGGAATGTCAATTGATAAACATACGGGCCACCCTAGAGCACCTTTGCGGCCATTATCATTAATTGAAGTTCTGTTTTAGCATATGGGCATAGACCTTTTTGGGCCATTACATAGGAGCACGTGGGGTTATCACTTTGTGTTCGTCATAGAGGATTACACAACATGCTATCCTGAAGCTGTGCCATTGTGCAACATCTCAGTAAAAGCATTGTACAGGCAGTCTTTCATGTCATCTCCCACATCAGAATCCCAAAAGAGAACCGGGGCACATTGTTTATGTCACATACACTATGCGAACTATATGAGTTATTGGGTATAAAATTGATCTGCACGAGTGTGAATCACCCCCAAACAGACGGGCTCTTTGAGATATTTAATAAAACACTAAAAGCCATAATTCATAAGTTTGTGAACAAGGATAGCCGCAATTAGGATAAATAGTTGGATCCTCTGTTATTTTCAGTGCAGGAGGTGCCCCAGGCCTCCACAGGGTTTTCTCCCTTCGAGCTGCTGTTTGGCAGAATGCCGAGGGCCGTGTTGGACCAAATTAAAGAAAGCTGGGAGACAATCCAAGCGCCAGTAAAAATTAGGTACAGTACACCCTGGAGCTGGGAACAAAACTCCATACACTTGGGCGGTTATCACAGGAGACTTTGCTTTAGGCCCAGGAACGTCCGCAGTGCCTATATAGCAGAGGGGTGTGACTGCGTCAATTTGCCCCGGGAGAGAAAGTCTGTGACCACATATTGCTTCAAACTTCCAGCTCCAAATTTCTCAGCAAATGGCAATGACCCTTCATGGTCACACGGTGAGTGCGGGATGTTGACTATGAGGTCATGCACCAATTTACCACCTCAATCTCCAAGAAACATGGGAGAGAGGCAGTCCCTGTTTCTCTGGCCACGGTGGTATCAGGGAGAGAAGAGTTGGGGCCAGAGGTACAAAAATTAAACAATCCTGCCTCTCTCCATTTTGAAAACCATCTCTCAACCCACCAGGAAGCCAAGGTTGCTACGTTGCAACAGCATATTGCTGATGTGTTCTCCCCCCTGCCAGGATGCACAAACCTCATACAGCACCGCATATTGACATCTCCAGGCATGACAGTGCGCTCACGTACATACACCAAACACAAAAAGAAAACCGTTCAGGCAGAAATCAAGGCCATGCTGGAAGTGGGAGTAATAGAGGAGGCTAGCAGTGGCTGGTGTAGCCCCATTTTCCTTGTGCATAAGTCCGATGGGTCTATACGGTTCTGTGTGGACTATCGCAAAGTGAATGATGTGTCTAAATTTGATGCTTATCCAATGCCGCAGGTTGATGAACTTCTGGGCCGGCTTGGCTCTGCTTGCTTTTTTACGACACTGGATTTAACCAAAGGCTACTGGCAGATTCCTTTGTCTCCAGAGTCTAGGGAAAAACAGCTTTCTCTACACCGCACGGTTTGTACCAGTTTGTGATACTACTATTCAGGTTGTTCAGATCAGACAAGACTGTCTTCTTTAGGGTGAACACAAACAAGGCATCTCCATCCTGCACAGTGAAATGCTCCCTCAGCTTTTGCTGTATGAGAAGGATCTGGCAGCAGGTTGGACCCTTCTCAGTTGAGACACAGAGTGTGGATGTGTGCAGAACTCTCATGACTTGCACAAAGTACACTGCTTTTCTGAAGTCCTCATCCGTTAGTTGAGCAAGTCTGTTTTGGAAGGAAAACATTTTCCATGTTCAGAAATCAAATTGTGAATTATTCTTCAATCAAAGAGTAACTAACCACTTACTATTCCACCTGAATTATTTATCATTAATTTCATCCCGTTATGCTACCATTGACCACAACACATCACTGTGCTCAAAAACTGTCATACCTGTCCTGCTCCATTGGCTTTCTCAGCCACTGATCCAAAGAGGCTGCTTGAATCACAGGATACTGCTCAAGGAACCTCTCAAGCATGAGGTGAAGAGAGTTCCAGAGAGTTCTGACATCAAGAAGAACAGAGTGCTGGGGCAGGTCTACAAAACATACAAACAGTAGTGATACTATTAACTTCAGCTTACTAATACCAATACATAGACAATGATATCTGATGTGTAACTTAATGATGAGTAATAATTCTTACTCAGAAACGTGTTGCTTCTCTCGGAGCACAGTCTTGGCCATGGAGGACCTCTTCATCCACATGATCACATCCTGGATCTTTGCCGTCTGTTTGGCCACAAGTATTTGTGTACAGACTTTGAGCCCCAAGATTAAGTGTGTGTGTGAAACAGTTTATTTTAATGATGTGCAGCTTTTTACTGCCACATCCGTGTTGGATGCATTATCCACTGTGATAGCTGCAACTTTGCCCCTTATCCCAAACTCATCCAAAATGTCTCCAATTTCCTCGGCTACCAGTGCCCCTATTTGTGCTTTGTAGATGGCTTTTGTTTGAAGAACTTCCTGATTCACCCTTCCTTTAGTGATATAATGTGCCGTAACTGTAATGTAATGGTCCTGACAAATGCTTGTCAAGCCATCACTGGTAACTTTCGGTCAGCAAAGTAGCAGTGGCTGGGTTGGTGTTCTGATAGACAATGTCAGCATAATCAATAATAGGCAATATCAACTGAGAAATCATTCTTTTTCTTACTTGAAGTGTAAAACAATTGATTGGGTGATAATGTGAACTCGGATCTGATTGTATGTTTGCTTTTTCTATGTTGTACCAGGCTGGTATCAAGTGATTGGACAGACTATCCCTTGAGGGAGGGTTGTTTTGGGGATTTTATTATGCTACACCTACCATGGGGTAGGCCTAGTCGTAATTTACTGTAGACTATAATGTTAGTCATTCTGTCAGCTGTTTCTGATGTGCTATGACACAGGAAAATATCAAAGAAGACCTAAGTCCACGGATATTGCTGTGAAAAACTGGATATCAATAATGCATTCTGCATACCTAAATGGGGGAGATTCAACCGTAGGAAAGGGATGTAACCCCTTCACCACAAATCTTCTCACGGCTCAGTGACATTGATTCACTTTGTCCTTGCTCATCTTCCCCTTCATGGCTAAAGTGAAAGGAGTTTCTGTACTAGATGGGGGGCTCTGGTGGTGGGGTGCTCTCTGAATTCGTATCTAAGAAAAATATATTATAGAATAATTTGTGGACGTCATTCATTTACCTTCAATATAAAAGGTAACTGTCAGTTCATCTATGTTTTGTACCTGAGCGTGAGATGTTGCTGCTGTTAATGTTAGCTGTATCTGGAGCGTTACTGTGGCTGGGAGACCATAAAACATAGGACATGGTGCATTCCTTCAGATTCACGCCGTGTTAGAGTAAACGCTTTGTAAATTTGGAGGCGCTTCCTCCCTTGCGTGAAATATCCTTACTGTAGATGTTGCGTTTTGCTGTGTCGTTATCTTTTTTAGGCTAAGCCAAACTTCCAAGTATTTGCTGCGGTCAGCCATGGTCCAGGATTTAAACAGAACTGCCTCACATGTTTGGTGATGTACTGCATACTAACAAATGACGTGATGTTAGGTCTGTGTAGCAGGGAAGATAAGTACAAATTTTATGGACTGTAAAATGCTCACCGCAGTTCACTCAGGAGAGCAACTTGAAATATGCAAAAGTTAGGAACCAAAGCAGACTCTAAATGCACATTTCTGATCGAATCTACGGTTCTTGGACATTTGGAACCAGTTCGTAATACCCAATCCTAGTGGGGCTATGTGGTAGCTGTGGTTTAGCCTCGGCTGCAAGTGAAGAGTGAGGGGCATGGCCGGATTAACCCACCGGGGGGCCCCGGGGCACGCACGTCCATTGCCCCCCGCCCCGCCCCATCCGATAGGCTACGCAAACAATACTAAACATTGTTAAATGTAAAACTAATGCAAATACCAAACATGGTAGTCGACGCTTTGCCAATCTGCATGGGATTCGGATGGCGACTACAACGTACAACACAATTTTGAATCACAAAACAAACAGAGATGAATAGCAGCTCACAGCATCACAAACATATTGCGAAGCCTTCTTCCCACTTACAATGGCTTACCAACAGGAAATAAATGTGTTTGCTTCAGAGCAAATAATTTGGTGAAATATGGGCATATTTTAGAAAACTATCCATTGAATTATTTTTCAGCTTGGGGCCCCCGCATCAATAGAGACTAGCTTGGGCCCTGCATCGCGACACAGGGTTGGAACAAACACCCCTTGTAGGGTATGATCTGGGATCCCTACTACATGTGAACGTAGTACCCCTGACCTTTTGGGGCCCCTCGTGGTCCGAGGCCCTGGGGTACTCGCCCGGCATGCCCAGTCCATAATCCAGCCTTGGTGAGGGGGCATGGGTCGTGGGGTTGCAGACGCAATAGTGGGGCTGATTGATGATTAGTCTCTGGTGTGCGAGACCTGCTCTTTATGTTCTGTAGTAAAACTGGGCCCTGGAATGATACGCTTACAAACACATGAGCAAATGCAGCAGACGGAGAAAACGAAAAGAGGTAAAAACAGACAGAAGGTTCAAACACTGAGCACTGGCCCGTGCAGCATACAAGCAAAGACTTTGAGTTTGCATTTTGTAAATAAAACCCCACTGTGTTATCGTTAATCCGTGTCCGTCCCCATCTCTGAACTCTCCCATGGCACAAGTCACAAACCTTTATCATGTTTATTTCGTTAGGCTTATTGTGAGGAAAAATTACTGTCACATGTCTGAGAAACAGTTGTTTCATTGTACAATGCCAAAATAGTGTTTATAACTGACTTGTGTTGCTTCATTAGAAGGCCTGTCAAGGCTACAAAACACACACACACACGTACACACACATGCACGCACACACACACAAATATATATATATATATATATATATATATATATATATATATATATATATATATATATATATGACACAACTGTAGACAATTGAAACACCTGCAAACACAATTGGCTGTGTCTGCAGGTGGAAAGCCAGATGTGGGTATGTGTCCTGGTCCCTGCACTAGCGCCTCCTCTGGTCAGTTGGGGTGCCTGTTTGGGGGGGAGGGGGAACTGGAGGGAATAGTGTGATCCTCCCACACGTTAAGTCCCCCTAGCGAAACTCCTCACTGTCAGGTGAAAAGAAGCGGCTGGCGACCCCACATGTATCGAAGGAGGCATGTGGTAATCTGCAGCCCTCCCCGGATCGGCAGAGGGGGTAGCAACCAGGACAGGTCGGAAGAGTGGAGTAATTGGCCGGATACAACTGGGGAGAAAAAGGGGGAAAATCCACACAAAAAAAATGTTCTTTTTCTTAGTTGAAGTGTAAAACAATTGAGTGATAAAGCGAACTCAGACAACCATATATTGTTTTTATAATACAATCTTTGTGGGGTTTAAAGGAGAGTTCAGGGTCAATCCAAAATGCAAGATGTTTGAACGATTAAATTTTCTCAAGGGGTGACCCATCATCAAAATAAATATGTAAATCGACTGTGTCACATGCGAAATATCATGTCGCAGGACTTCTTATCCAATACGAGATAGTTGTTATGAAACCAGTTTTTGACCAAATTAAGATTGAACTGTAAAGAATTCTGGATTTGTAATATGTCAGAATTAGAAGAGTAAATAACAGTGTCATCAGCATAAAGATGAACAAGACAGTTGGAATATGTTTGAGGTAAGTCATTAATAGAAATAGAAAAAGAAGTGTTTGCAAGGTGGAGTCTTGTGGAACACCCTTTTCAACAATTAAACAGTCAGACTGAGGACCTTGAAAGACAAAACACGGACATCTATTATGAAGATAGGCATTAAAACAGAAGAGATCATTTTGAGTTAAATAAATTGAACAGAGCTTATCAAGGAGGAGGGGGTGATCAACCATGTCAAAATCCCCCGAAAGATCAATAAAAATTGCACGTTTGAGTTGGCCTTTATCAAATGAAGAGAACACATCATTAGTGAATTTTAGAAGAGCTGTGGTGATGGAAAAGGTAGGTCTAAAACCTGATTGAGATGGAGATAAATTATTGAATAGTTTGAAGTACTGTGATAATTGATTAAAAAAAGTTCCAAAGACTTATTTTTAATCAATTATCAATAGTAATTAGCAATATTTGTACTTTGCAATAGTACAAATAATAGACATTGGTCGATGGTTATTCACATCGGATGGGTATCCACTTTTGAAAAGGGGGGGGGTTAATTCTGGCACATTTCATATGGGAGGAACTGAACAAGTAGACAAGAGACAAGTCACATAAACCTGCAAGAGGTTACATTATTAAATGAGCAGCAAGTTTAACAAATTTGGCCTCCAATCCATCTTGCACAGCACAATTTCTTGTAACTCACATCTAGCACAAAGCACATCAATAGACAAGATTTTTCTAAAGGAAAATGAACCATTAGAAATGGTAAGGTTTGAGGAACTGGCCATACCACAGGAATTAAAGTGTTGGGGACCACAGATAGATGAGTAATGCTGATTAAAAGAATGGAAAATAAGTAAAGGATCAAAAATAATTAATTCTTATCCGGTTTATGAAGCTGTTGTTAGTTTTATTGAGAATATGGTTCAGTTGATTCCAAAACTGTCTAGGGTTATGAAAATCCTGAGAAAAACTATCTCTGTATTAGTCAGATTTGGCATCCCTTGTTTTGGTCTTACATAAATTCCTCAATCTGTAGGTTTCCCAATCAGCGGAATCTTCAGAAGAGTGATATTTGACCCAGGCTTTATCCCTTTATTTGAAAAGACTGATAAGATGTGAGCTGATCCAAGGTCTACACCTTTAACTCCCTTTTCATGGGACTATGTTTATCAGTTACATCAGCAACATCCAAATAAAAGAAGTTCCATGCTTTATCAACAAAAGGAGTTAACTGAAGTCTGTCCCAGTTAATAGCAATTAAGTCTTGAATAAAACAGAATCAGAATCAGAATATTTTATTCATCCCCGAGGGGCTCATTAATATTCTTTCATAGTCTCAGTCTAATATATTTAGGAGGAGAACTTGGAATCTTGATTTTCCAGACCCAAACTATAACAGACTGATTACTTAATCCGACATTACCCCGGATTTAATTATCCTTTCAGGATTAGTGACAAGTATCCAATCCAACAAAGATGAAGACCGATAACCCACTCTAGTAAGGTTCATTAATTAACTGAGTGAGGTTTACACTACCAAATAAATTTCTATCATTGAAGGAGGAACAATCAAGCCAGTTGCTATTGAAGCCCCCCAAGATAGTCATCTCATTACGCCTCTCAAGAGAATTAATAGTTGACAAAATACACGTTGTAGAGTCAGTTGGAGCAGAGGGGGGCTGTAAATGTTGCCAGTCATTAAATGTTTTTATCATGAAGAATAATGTTAATGAAAAGACATTCAAAATGAAATGGCTGTACTTTAGGAATGACACACTCGGAGACAAGATTTGCAGCAACATATGTAGCCACCCCCCCTCCTCTAGAAGCCCTATCAGCTCTATACAGAGCAAAATTGTCCATTTTAATTTCATCATCAGTGATTTTACTCTGTAGCTATCTTTCAGAGGTGGCACAGTGGCGCAGTGGTTAGCACGGTCGCCTCACAGCAAGAAGGTCCTGGGTTCGAGCCCTGGGGTAGTCCAACCTTGGTGGGTCATCTTGGTCGTCCTCTATATGGAGTTTGCATGTTCTCCCCATGTCTGGTTGGGTTTCCTCCGAGGGCTCCGGTTTCCTCCCACAGTCCAGAGACATGTAGGTCAGGTGAATTGGCCGTACTAAATTGCCCCTAGGTATGAATGTGTGTGTGTGATGGCCTGGCAGCCTGTCCAGGGTGTCTCCCCGCATGCCACCCAGTGACTGCTAGAATAGGCTCCAGCATCCCCCGACCCTGGCAGCAGGATAAGTGGTTCAGATAATGGACGGATGGATGGATGGCTATCTTTCAGAAATAGTAATAATATCGGGTTTGGAAAGAGTAACCCAGGCTCTGAAGAGACTGGTTTTTGGAACATTATATTAAGATGAATAACCTTTAAACCTTTAACTGATTCAATTAAATCTATAGAAAAGCATAAAAAAACTCAAAAATCAACAAGTCAGAAAAGTTAACTGGGAAAGAAAGATGATGGGGGTGGGGAGCAACAGCAACAGGCAGGAGACAAACACCACACATACACACACACACACACACACACACACACACACACACACACACACACACACACACACACACACACACACACAATGAAAACATAAAAGAAGTGAGTGGCAGGTCAAATAGAATAGAGCAAATAACCACAGGCTCAGACTTTTGTTACATCAAGAGACAGAAGTTAGCAAACATTCAGTATTTCATGGTTTACAGCAGTGGTTAGCCTACAACATTGCATCATTATGAAAGTCTTGGCTGGCGTCAGTTTACGGCAAACATTGACTCACACACCATGACATTATCACATAATATGCTCACCAAAATAAATATTACAATAAAGTTATTGTTTGCAAATAACAGAACAGAAAGAAATAAACTGAATTGTTCGTTTTGAATTGTTGTATAGTCCATTTTCCACATCTTTAACTTAAACCATTAATGTCTTAAAGGAAAAACAGTCTAAAGGCTGTCTGTTAGTGCAATTTTCTCATACCTCTATGTAGTTATTTATCCAAATATAGATAGAAGGCGTACAGTCAGGTCCCTGGAAGATTCATCAGGAATTGTGTAGCTATGTTTCTGTGCATCCACTGTCACAATGAGTCTTGCAGGGAAGAGCAAACCGTAGCGGAGCCCGGCTCTGAGTAGTTTCTTCATTACGTCTGCATACTCAGCGCGTCTATTTTAGATCTCAGCTGGAACACATGAAAGGTTTTACCTTTCCAGACCAGCTTTTTCTGCTTGGATGCAGCCCTCAAAGTGAGTTGTTGGTCGCTCCATCTCAACAGCCGAATAATATACGGCCTTGGTACAGAGACCTGTGATGCCTGTCCACCTCTGGCCCTGGGTCCTACTTGATCAAGGATATAGCGCAGGACTGCTGCCAGCTCTTTGCCAGGATCACAATTCTCCTATAAGCCTTTCTCTAGGCCCATGATAAGCAAGTTTTTTCTCCACTGTTTGATGCCAGGTAGGAGACTTGGACTTTTAGATTCCTTATCTCCTTTGTGAAGTCTTGAATTGCTTCCTTGTGGGTGATATGTTGGTCCTCCGATGTCCTGATAAGTTTCTCAGCATGCCCCACTCTATTCACCAGGCCCAAGTAACCTTTTAAGTTATTTTATTGAATTGTTCAAGTCATCAAACCTTTTTTGGAAGGAGTCTTTTATGCTTTTGACAACCTGTGTCAAAAGTTCTTGTGCCCAGGCAGGTGGTTGCTGCTTGGCCATGCTTTGTTTAGTGGTGCACAGCTCAGCTTCTTGCTTTTTCGCCATTTGTCTCATTTCTCGAGAGCATACTGATCTTGACAAACAACTGTCTTTGAGTAGAAAATTAATTTTCTACTTTTAATTTCAAAACATTGAGCTATTAGAGGTATTTATTTATTGAATTCTCCAGCCTGTGGACACCAAACGACTTAACCCACCGTACTCTCTTTTCACGTGCCCGGATCAACACTTCGCTGTATGTCACAACCTCTATCAGCCAAGACGATGTCCCCTGGCAACAAATTGTCAAGAACATCACTGCTCTGTGTTATATGTTTGTCACTTGTACGGCCACCCCATCCTTTAGGAAACAGATAGAACCCTCGGGTGTAATACCTGTCAAATACTTCATAGTGTGATTGTGCTTGTAGCTGGAAAACATTTGGGCACCCGCTTTCAGATTGGATGATTTCTCTGTGAAAATCTCAAAACAGCCAATCACTGCCACTCTGTGTCCAAAGGCTTCCACAACCTGGCGAGTCATAATGTTGTGCTAAGTGTCTCTATCTGGCCATACAACTGAATGTCTCAGGTTTACATATAAAAATTAGACATTTTCATTGACTGTTCTGTAAACTGTATTTGGGGAAACATGAAAGAGATGGGCTAGGTGTTGTGCAGGCAGATCTTCTGATTGAATTTTCCTTTGACCTGACATGAGAGACACCAAAAAATGGAATAAGGCCATGGAAAGATTCCCAGGTTTGACAGACTCATATGGTAATTTATCATCATTGTCTCCAAAGAAACCGTCAGACATCCTGTACTCATTGAGTTCTCTCCGCAGCGCTCTGATTTCTTCCAACAGGCGGTCTACTTCTGCACACCTGAGCACACAGAATGTACATCCAGTCTGTGCCAGGTCTTGACTGGTGTCGTGTGTCCCCTCTTCAGTGTCTACCTGGGCACTTTCTCCAGCCTTGTGTGCTTCATCTTCAGTGTGTAGCTGACGTTCTCCAGCCTCATGTGCTCCCCCCTCAATGTGTAACTGTCCACTTTCTCCAGCCTGGTGGGCCCTCGTCTCGGCTGCTTGCAGTGTGTTTTTCCTTAGCTGCTCCTGCTTATTTTGTCTTGCAGAGCGTGCAGTGTCTGTGCTTAATGTCTGTGTGGCCCAGATGTAGGGATGGTGCTCAGCTTGGGTCAGTCTCCATCATTTTGTATGCAGGTTGACCTGCAATGACATGAAAAGGTTGTTTTTTGTTTGTTTGTTTGTTTGTTTGTTTGTTTTTGTAGCTAGCTACATAACATCAGATGATTCACTGACATTTTACAGTCTTAACAAAACCGGATTAACCCATTTCTGCTGCCCTCCCCGGGTGTCTGTCGTTTACTAATGTGCCTAATCCAAAACAATGCTTAGCTATAACAATAATGCTAGCTACTTAAGAAGAAAGAAAACCAGCACATTTAGTAACATTACTTAACAAAAACTCTCTTAATTACATCTTAATGCATGCTCGATAATCCAGGTAAGAAAATCAAAGAAGGTCGAATCAGTTCATCTGGATACAACTTACTACATTAACTTGGTGGACAAACCACATCAAGTTCACCAGGGAGGATTTGTAAAATGACAGGTTAGCCTTCTTAGACTGTGAAATTGCAATTGGTGATGGGGGACGTTTGATTGCTGATGTTTACTGCAAACCAACACATACTGATCAGTACTTAAGGCTTGACTCTCATCATCCACTGGAGCACAAATTAGGAGACATCAGGATGCTGTACCATCAAGCTGACAATGTCCCCACCGACACAGCAGCTGGGGAAGGAGAGAAATCCCACATTAAACAGGCCCTGGTTAAGTATGGTTATCTTAACTGGGTGTTTGTCAAAGCCAGGAAGACACCCAAAGCAGCCAATCGAAGAGAGGAGAAGGACAACAGCCGCCTAAGTGTAGACCAGTGGTGATTCTGTATTTGGCGGGAATGTCGGAAAAGCTGACACGCGTATTTTCAAAACACAGTTCTCAGTTGCTTACAAACCCCAAAATATGCTGCGCCAGAAGTTGGTCCACCCCAAGGATCGGGTCCCCTGGCACAAACAGAGCAATATAATGTATGCTGTTAAGTGACAGGAGGATTGCCATGACTTAGACATTGGGGAAACTAAACAGATGCTGGCCAAAAGAATGGCACAACACAGGAGAGCTAACATGTCAGGCCAGGACCCTGCAGTCTACACATGTGTACAGACCAGTGGCCACTCTTTCAGGGATGAGGATGTGCACATACTTGATAGGAAGGAGCAGGGAGTCAAAGAGGCCATCTATGTTAAGACGGATCGACCATCCCTGAACCGAGGGGGGGCTAAGAGTACACCTGTCGCCATCTTACAATGCTATGATTGCAAACATTCCCAAATCCTCTATGAATAGTACACATGGCCTTTGAAACTCTAGTTAATGGTCACACCCATATTTGCATATGAAACTGGTCTGATGAGACTCAGAATTTTAGAGGATAAATTCTGAGTCTCATCACCAGCCAGTCAGACTAGCTTGGTCTAGTCAGAAGGCACAAACTGAGGAAGCCTCTTGGATGAGAGGCGAAACGTCTTCACGGATATATACCAAGTCCAGTTGCACTTGATTCAACTCCTTTGGTTGTAGTAAAAATGTGAAGAAGAAAAAAAAAAAAGCTTAATTCACCACTACATTCAAAAACTTGGATTTGTCCAGCCCACTTTCAAAGTGACCATATCATGCTCATTCCAGTTCTATATCCTTATTCTGAAGCTCTACTAGAGTATCCATCCATACATCCTGATCTCAGGGTCACGGGGATGCTGGAGCCTATCCCAGCAGTCATTGGACAGCAGGTGGGGAGCCATCCTCGACAGGCCGCCAGGCCATCACACACACACACACACACCCATTCATACCTAGGGACAATTTAGTATGGCCGATTCACCTGACCTACATGTCTTTGGGCTGTGGGAGGAAACCGGGGCCCCCAGAGGAAACCCACGCAGGCACAGGGAGAACATGCAAACTCCACACAGGGGGCGAACTGGGACGCCCCCCAAGGTTGGACTATCCCTATCTACTACCCTATCTACTAGAGTACCTTTTCGAAATTCACAGTTAAAAAAAAAAGTATTTCTCTTATACTGACCCTTTATCCAGCCCCTCACATCTGAAACAAGCAGTTTTAGCTCTTTTTAAGCCCCCCGCTCCCTAAAAGCCCACTGCTGTCTTCTGATTGGCCAACTTCCGGAAGTCTGCCAAGGTGAGCAGTACTGCCTCAACCTCGGCTCAATGGAGAAGGAGTTTGATGCAACACCGATGTCGCAGGTTCCATAAGCAAAATAGAAACCTACTAAGTAACAAAATTTCTCATTCTTAATTGGAAATGGCAACTTCTCAAATCCATCCTTACATGTTTGAGCCCAAATACGACCTGGAATATGAGAGTGGACAGCATGAACATCCGCAGCAACAAAGATTACAGCAGGATTGTAAATAACCTTTAAGTGAGTTAGTATATTATTATTTTTGATAAGTGCTCTTTTTGTGCTCATACATATTATTAATAAAGCGCATCTTTATAAACCATCAGTTGAAGTCTACGACCATCAATCAGCTGGGGATGCTACAAGGATGTCTCTGGTAAATATTACGCTCATTACCTGCTTACTGTGTGACATAACGGTGGATTTAGTCTTTCAATTACAAGCTTTGCATAAAAATGTTTCTATATATGCCTCTGTTAATCGGTGTACGTGTGGAAAATGCGCTGAAATGCCAACTGAAGTGGAAAACAGCTGATGTCAGAAAATAGCAAAGGTTACGTAGCTAGTAAAACGTTATTGTTATGTTACGTTATGTTATGGAGGGGATGGTGCTGTACTGCCGAGGAATAGCGGTAAAAACTAATTTTAACCACTGAGTCTTCATTTCTTCTTCCTTTGTAAGTGCACACAAAGGGAATATGTCTTCGCACCGAAGAAAACTGTGTCTTCTCAACATTACGATGCGTAACCAAACTCTTACCGGTGTTGCACCAAAATCTGTGACCCGTCCGCTCTAATGAACTTTGTTTGAGGGCGGGACAAACTAGTCGCTACGCGGGCACTATGAAAATGTGTTACATAGTGACGTAATAACTAATGGAAGAACACGGTGGACTACAAATGAGGCATTTCAGGCAGTGTTTTCTGTCGGAGAGAATAACTCCCTTTGGCGTGGACTTTGAGCTTTGTGACTCTGCAGGCGTTTTACAGGCACATCCTAGCTATATAACACACTAAAGGAAAGGGGGGGAAAACCCCAAAATCATGATATGACCTCTTTAAAAATGCTTTATAGTAGTCAAACTGTAACAAGACAGAAACTGGACTCTTGTAAGGTCTGTTTGAGTGGCAAAAAAGAGGAATACCTGTGACATGGATTTTATATGTAGGACCAGTCATCCAAAATTTCACAAAGAGAGCTAGGGGTAAAGATTTATTAATCTACTAAAAGTACTATTGCTATTGCCAACAGGATTTGAGCCAGATATAGCAGAGCTGGAACTGCTACACAGATTTGACTTTGACTTTATCTGCCATGTCAAAGAAATGCTGTAGAGCAGTCATTCTTATCCCATTTTCATTGCATAAAAATGTTGAATGAATTGGGTATTTTGGCATCAAATTAGAAAGACCAAACAAATTAAGGTGTCAAAAAGAGGAGTACATGTAGTACATACTGCTCTAGTGTTTGTAATAACATGTGTGTGCTAGCTTTTTTGAAGCTCATATGCTATGCTTAGTATTTAGACAGGGCAGGGCCTTAAGATGTTACTACCCAGAGGCAAAAGGATGCAAACTGGAACAATATCACCCTACCAAGGTCGTGTTTTCTCCACGGCCTCATTATAATCTCTTGCAATCTCTTGTTTTAGGTCATGAACCACGAAATGAGAAATGTTCCAGGTATGATGGATCTTGCCTCACAATTTTCTTCTTCTTTTTTTTTTTAAATGTACCTATTGCTTTTCAAGTATGCAGTCATGCTTTGTGTTTTCATGGCTAGTAGGTAGGGAACAGCTAACAAAACATTTTACAACAGGATTCCTACTTTGTTGATCTCAATCTTAAATTTCTTAATCTCACTGTAATATTGGCTGTAATTTCCGTTTTTGACAGCTAATCTAATTTTATTTAGTTATCTGTGTTTGGTTACAGAATATATGTGTATTTGTTGGGGTTTAGTTACCTCAGATTAGATTTAGTGAAAGTCAGTGGAATTAAAGTAAATGATGTTTGACTTGAAGTTTTGTTTAGCTTTAAGATTTAGCCTAATTTTTTAATATTCCATCAAACTGTGACATTTCGTTTCCATATCAAAATTCAAACTTTTGTGTAAATGTCTGTTTTCATCTGTTTTCCCAGGAAAGTCATTGGACGGATACAGAAAATAAATTTAGCTGCAGACATGAGAGGGTAATGTTTAATCTGATTACAACAAACTAAGATGATCAGTGCTATCCAATCTCCAATCTTTTCCTCTGTCCACAATCATCAACCCTCATTCCTGCAGGAATTTTAAAAAAAAGATATAGGGAGATTACAATGACCTTTAATCTAAAGGATTACAAAGAACAACCCCAGATTTCTAAACTAATCTAGCCAAAAGAAAATCTCATCATTCTGCTAAAATGCTCCCAGTAAACCCAATCATGCAGAAAGGCAGAAAAGAGATCCTGAAGACAAAAATATCTGCTTGCATGCTTGTGTGCATTAATATACATATGCAAATGTGGTTTATGTATGTCTATTCATGTGCATTTTAGAGAGGATACATACAGACAAGGGAGTTAAATATGGGGACTATTTATATACGGTAAAATTTTCAAGCATTGGATGCCAGCAAACTTTGTTCACAATAACTTTGGTCACTTTGCTCACAATAATTGTGTTTTTAGACTAGTTGTGCATTACACAGAAACGTTAAATTTGTGTCTTCATTGTGTCTGTAAGGCTTTTTATTTTGTCATCACTTAAAGCCACAGTAGGTAATATTATTTCATTATAATTTTTGTTGAAATAACAAATTTTGACCATTGCATGTCACTAACAATATTTAATTGATGGATTACATTTATATAAGATAGATAAAGATGGTGGCGCGGACTCGCTTTTGCAGCAGCCTCACCCAGTACTGATTATGCAGTGTCTTTGTACACGTCTACGTCTGTGTCTAAATTTGTGTCATCGTGTGAAGTTTTTATTTGGAGCGTCGATTTCGCTTAGCTGGGAGAGCCGGTGCTGGATCAGCTGAGAGAGCTTGGACTGCTGCGTCCTGTGGGCCCGAAGAGGAAACATCGAGGGTGGTCTGACAGGACGCTAAGCAGGGCAGGCTAAGCTAACTGCTAGCCCACGGCCCTGCCCGAGAGGAAACACTGAGGCAGTCTGGCTGCGGCCTCGCTTAGCGTCGACTGTGCACTTGTTTTTGTCTGCGTCTGCATTTGTGTCGTCGTGTGGAGTGCGGGGAGATGTGTCGAAGGGGTCTGGCTGGAAAGCTAGTGTTGGATCGGCTGAGGGAGCCTGGTCTGCTGCATCTGATGGGCCCAAGAACCATGGCCCTGCTTGGAGCTGCGCCTGAAGGGGAAACACCGAGGGCAGTCTGACAGGACGTAGAAGCGGGGCAGGCTAAGCTAACTACTAGCCCATGCAGACCGGCAGTTCCGACAGTCAGCCTAGCTGTCATTTGTTCTCTGGACAGTGGAGCTTTTTGGACTGTGATGCACTGGATGGACTGTGTTGTTGGCTGTGTTTTGTTTTTTGTTTTCGTTTTTTTTTTTTGTGGTTTTTTGCTTTGTTCTCTCTGTTTTTGTATGCTTTTGGTGGTGTTGTTTTTGGATGTTTTTCGATATGTCTTTTTTGTCTTTTTTGTCTTTTGTGTTGTACTGCTGTGGACTGGGGGAAATGGGGTTTCGGTTCTTTTGTGTACGTAGTAAATAAGATGAAATAACAAATAAATTGTTCCTGATTCCTGATATAGCACTTTGTCTTGACACCCAAAGTGTTTCACAGTGAAAGGGAAAAACTCACCTCAATCACCACCAATGTGTGGCACCCACCTGGGTGACGCATGGTAGCCTTTTTTTTTTTTTTTTTTGCCAGAATGCTCATCACACTAGCTTGAGGTGGGGAAGGAGAAATTAGTGAGCGATTACACAGGGGATGATTAGATGGCGAAATGGAGAGAGCCAGGTTGGGAATTTTGCCAGGACACCTGGGGACCCCCTACTCTGCGATAAGTGCCATGGGATCTTTAATGAACATAGTAAGTCAGCACCTCAGATGGAAGGACGGCATGTCTTACAGCACAGTGTCCCCATAACTACACTGAAGCATTGGGATTTTTTTTTTCTTGTTGTTTATTAGGACCTGGAGGAAGACTGCCCCCTACTGACCCTTCAACACCACTTCCAGCAGCAACTCAATTTTCCCATGAGGTCTTCCATCCAAGTATGTGCTAAGCTCACACCTTAGCTTCTGTCATTCAGCAGAACCAGGGTACATGTTGGCATGGCTGGTGGCAATTGAACTAATTGAAGGGTTGCTTTAAAAAAAAATTTTTTTAAGTGTGTTGTGAGTGCCTGGCCCTTTGTATTTAGTTTAAAAAAAATGGACCTGATGTGACTCAAACAACCAATCAGGGTTACTTAGCACTTAACTAGCCAATCACAGCGACTCTGTACAAATAAGGGTCATCTGGGTTCTATATGTCTTGGTTCTGCACAACGGCATTCACACAGAAGTTGTGTGAAGCGCTATGGCAACGTCTGCTAAATTTCCAATACCTCCTTGGTCTACAACAGCGTATAGTACAAAACAAGCCAAAAGAAGGAAGATCTTGGAGGATAAGAGAGAGACAGAGAAAGAAAGCACTAAATAGAAAGAAATCAGATGAGGGTCAACATCAGAGAGGCATTTTTGAGATGGCGAGAGCTGCGGGAGTGTAAGGGGCTGAAGAGCAATGCGGAGTGATATGAGGCAGTAAAGAGAGGCAGAAGGTTTCTCATTGGATTGTTCGTGTTGCCTGCTGCAGCTTTAATACTGGCTACAAAATATGAAGAGAAGATCCTGAGGTACAGGTAGTAGCAACAGCAATGAGCCTAGTCTTTTTTATACGCTGTTTAAAATCTGAAAGTTATGACTACATGATTCACTTTACATATTAGATTTTGTAAAGATGCTACCAGTCCAATAAAAACAACACAAAGGTTACTGAGATCAATGATCTACTACTACTTTGGGCTGCTCCTGTTAGGGGTCGCAACAGTGGCTCATCTGTTTCTATCTCTTCCTGTCCTCTGCATCTTCCTCTGTCACACCAGCCACCTGCATGTCCTCCCTCACAACATCCATAAACCTCCTCTTTGGCCTTCCTCTTTTCCTCTTCCCTGGCAGGTCCACATCCAGCATCCTTCTCCCAGTATACCCAGCATCTCTCCTCCACACATGTCCAAGCTATCTCAATCTTGCCACTCTTGCTTTGTGTCTCCAAACCGGCCAACCTGAGCTGTCCCTCTATGTTCCTAATCCTGTCCTCCTTCGTCACGCCCAAGGAAAATCTTAGCATCTTCAACTCTGCCACCTCCAGCTCCACCTCCTGTCTTTTCGTCAGTGCCACTGTCTCCAAACCATATAACATAGCTGGTCTCACAACCATCTTGTAAACCTTCCCTTTAACTCTTGCTGGTACCCTTCTGTCGCAAATCACTCCTGACACTCTTCTCCACCCACTCCATCCTGCCTGCACTCTTCTTCACCTCTCTTCTGCACTTCCTTATTACTTTGGACAGTTGACCCCAAGTATTTAAACTCATACACCTTCGTCACCTCTACTCCTTGCATCCTCACCATTCCTCTGTCCTCCCTCTCATTCAAGCATATGTATTCCATCTTGCTCCTACTGACTTTCATTCCTGTTCTCTCCGGTGCATACCTCCACCTCTCCAGGCTTCCCTCAACCTGCACCCTACTCTCGCTACAGATCACAATGTCATCCGCAAACATCATAGTCCATGGAGACTCCTGCCTGATCTCGTCCGTCAACCTTTCTATCACCATTGCGAACAAAAAAGGGCTCAGAGCTGATCCTTAATGTAATCCCACCTCCACCTTGAACCCATCTGTCATTCCAACCACACACCTCACCACTGTCCCACTTCCCTCATACATATCCTGCACCACTCCTACATACTTCTCTGCAACTCCCGACTTCCTCATACAATACCACACCTCCTCTCTTGGTACCCTGTCGTATGCTTTCTCTAAATCCACAAAGACACAATGTAACTCCTTCTGGCCTCCTCTATGCTTCTCCATCAACATTCTCAAAGCAAACATCACATCTGTGGTGCTCTTTCGTGGCATGAAACCATACTGCTGCTCGCTAATCATCACCTCTCCTCTTAACCTAGCTTCTACTACTCTTTGAGATGAATTATGAATCTAAAAATAAGCAATTTTCCTGGTATGCATATGAAAGGAACAAATCACACCATATCCCCAAGTTGACCTTTTATGACTATTTTAGCATTCACTGCTATGAAAAAACACTTGTGTTGTTTTTTTAAATATTTTCCCCCTTTTTTCTCCCCAATTGTACCCGGTCAATTACCCCACTCTTCCGAGCTGTCCCGGTTGCTGCTTCACCCCCTCTGCCGATCCGGGGACGGCTGAAGACTACCATATGCCTCCTCGGATATATTTGGAGTCGCCAGCCGCTTCTTTTCACCTGACAGTGAGGAGTTTTTGCCAGGGGGACATAGCACATGGGAGGATCACGCTATCTCCCCCCTGAATAGGTGCCCCAAACAACCAGAGGAGGCACTAGTTCAGCAACCAAGACACATACCCACATCCAGCTTCCCACCCACAGACATGGCCAATTGTTTCTATAGGGACGCCCGACCAAGCCGGAGGTAACACGGAGATTCGAACTGGCGATCCCCGTGTTGGTCGGCAACGGAATAGACCGCCACGCTACCCAGATAAGTGTGTTATTTAATAGCAGTGAACAATAATAATAATAACACTAATAATAATGATAATTATTATTATTATATTAGTATTATCAGTAGTAGTAATAGTAGACATAAAAACTACAATCCAATCCAGAAAGTATAGTTCTAAAAGAAACTTGAAGCCGATGAAAGCTAGCGACAATGGGAGCTATTTGATTCCTCCACTTATTTAATGCATTCCCCATCACAATTTTTTATATAATCCTTAAACTTTCCTGACGTTTTGGCCAGATATTTGTAGTGTCAAGAATGTCATGTCTTCTAGAAGTAGCAATATGCTGGCAAAATATACCCCATTTGAAAATGTACATGAATGTATCATTCATTCAAAGGGTCATAGGGCAAACATCACAAGATAACACAACACAGTAACATCCCAAAAACAATATTCAAAATATGTCACAATGTTATTTAGAAAATATTTTTTTTAAAAAACACACAGTTTAGAGCAAACTTATCCAGCATAGTAATCCAGAGTCAATACACCCAAACTCAAATGACTGACATTTGTATGTAGTTAACTGTAGTTTACTTAGCCTCCTTTTAAGGCTAACTTATTTGCCATAATCTTCATGACTCCAACCTGTAGTAAACATTGTGTTCGGAAGTAGTGAAGATTTACAGTACGGTGATAGTTATATGATGATAGGATCTTTAAAAAACACACACACACAAATCAGTGCTTTCCTTAAACTGACTGCTTTTTATTTTACTGATGCCTGTAAAACATTTTGATGATCTCAAATATGAGCTCATAATTAACACTCACAATTAAATCTCTCACTGTACCACCATAGTTTCTCCCGTCAAAGCTGTTCATCTTCAGCATACCAAACACAACTGAACAGTGTCATACAGAGGCAAGTAGAAGAGCTTTTCTCGACAGAGCCAAGACGGATGTCATGTCACAGCTGCTCATCCTACCGTCATCATATTAGATATATCGGTGTTTACGTCATTGCATGTGCACCTATGGCAATTCTGCATATACCAATACAAAGCTACTGTGAGCCTCCCTTGTACTAATCATGGGAAGACCCTGTACTGAAATCTGTATTGGATGAGAGAGGGAAGCAGGAGTGGATAAGAGCGGTAATGGCCTTGGGGTTGTCGGTGGACCCCTCCCATCACAGCTGTTTTGCTGAATTAGGCCAACAACACCTCCAGAAGTTCTGGCATCATGAAAACTGCTGCCTTCCATACTTGCCCGCAGCACTGATCAGATTTATGCTAACATTACAGCTACTCTCCCCTGATTTTGCACCCACAGCTTGTATACAACATCATGTTAAGTATTTCTTGAACTCGCCATCAATCTCAGCACGTGGGCAAGCTGAAACAACCTGCTCAGCAGGTCAGAAACCAAATTATACCCACAATTGAAGTCTGAGGGAGGGACCTTCAGCAAACATTAAGCTTTGGCACATTAAACTATAACACTATACCAGATGCTGAGAACAGTGTGTGATTATTAACATCTGCAATCAAAGTCATGCAATCACACGTACATAATCATCTTAGTCAGGACTCATGAGATAGATTCTCATGCTTCGGTCCCAAATATAAATTTTGAGCCAGAGCCACTGGCTTATTATATTCACCTTCCTTGGAAGCCATTTTTATGATCCCCTCTAAGCTTTTACTGGACCAAAAATACAGATTCTTTGAGAGTAATAAATTGATACGCCGACATCGACTTTAAAAATAGAAACATTTCAAGACAAAGTAAAGTATTTCACTATCTATATCTCTTCCTATTTGATTCAGAGTCCACTAGTCAGAAGATGCTCAGTGTTTCAGAGACTCTGTTCATGTAGTTTCCATTATTTCTTCCATACATGACAATTCCTTTGTTAGGTTGTATAGTTGTTTTATGGGAACCCTTTTTGTTACAGTGCTATGCTGCAGCTGTATTGGACTGCCACTCCCCAACAAATGAGATAACCCTCTTCTCTAACCTCAAGATCTTAACTGTGGCTACCGCATCTTTACATTGCTTGGTACAGTTGACATCTATGCACTTTAAACTAGAGATGCATGATGATATTGGTCCATCGTCAGTATCGGCTGATAAAGGCTTTAAAACAAAATATTGGCATCGGCCCGAAATGTCAATATGACAGGCTGATAAGATCACACTAATTATGCACATGCGACGTAAACTGTTGACCAGGCATTGATGTGGTGCGTCACATAGGCTGGGCCGGATTTATGTTTTGGCTCGTGGGTGCCCAAGTTAAGTGAACACCAGCAAGGTGTTGATTGTCACAAAATCACTTTTATTGTGCTTGCTTTAGTAATTACTGTGATGTACGCTTATTAAGCTGCTGTCGTCTGTTGGACATAGACACAAACCACAATGAAATGCGTCACTGCTCTTTTAACAGGCTACACCATACCAGCACGCAGTCTTGTTAATTTATTCAATCATTTATTTTTTTGATCGGCCTTCCACGTGGGTACTCAACCTTTACGGTGGGTGCTTGAGTACCGGAGCACCCACGGGATGGGCACCTATGGTGGGGTGCAGCAGGGTTTTTTTGCCTGTTACACCAACTGCGGCTGTGTTGCGTGTTTTCTGAGGAGATTGCAATAAGGCTACTTTGGAAAATGGATAAGTTAAGTGGCAAATGCTTTAACTGGTACTGAGTTAATTAACTAGATCGCTTTAACTACCCAGTCATGGATACACATTGATTTGATTGATTTATTTTAATGTGCCATGACAAAAAAAAAAAAAAAAACAAGGTTGCATTGCTGCATCACATTGCCTCTGGTACAATGAGGTATTTATTCTAATAATTTTTAAAAAGATCGGATTTGTGTTTTACATAGTTCTATGTAGTTTTTACCTGTTGGAGGGCCGTGTAGTCATGCGTAGAGAAATAAAAAATCGACCAGCCGTGTAAAAATAGAGATCAGCAGCGCAGTACGCGGTTGCATGTTGCTTCCATAGTCAGTTTTGCACCCTCAGTTCAGTCCACTACAGGAGAGACCTGATATTCTGTGCAATTGGGTGAAAAAAACATATGTGCATATGTTGTATCGGCATCGGCAGTCGACCAAAATGAGTCGGAAAATATCGGCATATCGAATATCAGCAAAACTCCCACATCATGCTTCCCTACTTTAAACCCTTTCTTACATCCTTTAAGTCCTGAATTGGCCTCCTTGTTCCCAACTCAGCAGATCTCATCACCACTGCTAAGGACTTTAATAGCCCATGACACAGATCATTTACTCCACCCTCACTTTGCACTTTCTCTCCTTCGGCCACAAATACAAGACCCTTGGGTGCAAAATGGCCTCTTTCACCAGGAAATGTGTTCCCTCCGCAATACAGGATCCACACAAACTCCTCTTTCGAGTCAACCCATGGCTGTGCTGACTGTTATTTCCTTTCTTCTATGTTGTAACCTAAGGGGCCCTCCATATTGACTGTTGCAGGGTTTATCGTGCAGGTGTGTCTGCTGCTTGCCTATGTGAGTCTGTACTGTTGCTCGCATGAATGTTGTTGGGTTTTTCGCTGCAATGTGTGAATTTTGTTTTTGTTTTATTCTGTATTTAGCTACTGTACTCTGCATTAATTTCTATCTGCTTTGTTGTATGTAACGTGCTCTGTGGAAAAGGTACATCTATCTAGCTAGCTATCTATCTATTTATCTATCTATCTATCTATCTATCTATCTATCTGAATCCTTTTTGTCTCAGATTCACATGCCGTATTTCGAAACAATTGGCAGCATTCTGCTATACTGCTGAAAGTGCATTTTGTCCATGTTGAGTCTTTTATTCTCAGTTTCTCCATGTAGACAGAGCTTCCTCTTGATCTGCATGGTGTCATATCTTTGATGAATGCCCTGATGGTCAGGAGGCAGCCTCCTCCTTTATTTACAACCAGCTTTGCTGTGGTAGCAGTTACCTCCATAGCCTCAGTTAATGCTAGAGGGGAGATCGGGGCCTTCCATGAGACCATTTCCACATTTACTACCACACAGTACAAATATGTCATGTTTATACATTATCAAAGTATATACGTCAGCCAGATTTTTTATTGTAATTGGATCGTTTGAGGAGAAGATAAGATAAAGCCCAAAGAAAGAAGGATGTAAGTGCAATATAATATGTGCCTTCCTGTCAACTGTCTCTCCCAACTTTTACAAGGTCTGTCCTTAATTGCAATCTTCATAACAGTTATGCAATAAATATAGCTGACACACTGACAATACACAAGATCTGATGAAAAGATCTCTAATATTATTCAGGGTAAGCAGCAGTATGTAATGAATGTTAGAGGAAAGGGAGGTCTGGTGACAGCAGGTATTTCTGTTGAGTTATAATCTCAACACCTTCATCTCAAACATGTTGATGAATTAGGCCCAGTATGCATCCAGAAGGCTTAACAAGTATGTTAGGAAACCCAGAACTGTCATCCTACCTACCCTTTTTCATTATTGACCAGACCTTTTACCCTTCTGCACTTCATCTCTACTAACTTTGTGACAAGCTGTTGAGAAGGCTGACCCTGGAGATGTGGGAAGATTTTTATTTTTTACTTTTTCCTCAAAAGTGGGTGAATTTATTTTTGAGGTACTTTGGTTGATGGCTAACATTTGTCTTCTTCCCTTTGACATAGCTCTCTGAACAATAACAAAAAGATTTTCTTTAACAATAACACCAGTGCGGGTGTCCGGGTAGCATAGTGGTCTATTCCATTGCCTACCAACATTGGGATCGCCGGTTTTAATCCCCGCGTTACCTCCGGCTTGGTCAGGAGTCCCTACAGACACAGTTGACTGTGTCTGCGGGTGGGAAGCCGGATGTGGGTACGTATGTGTCCTGATCATGGCACTAACACCTCCTCTGGTCAGTCAGGGTGCCTGTGCATGGGGGAGGGGGAACTGGGGGGAATAGCGTGATCCTCCCATGCACTACGTCCCCCTGGCGAAACTCCTCACTGTCAGGAGAAAAGAAGCTGCTGGCGACTCCACACATATCTGAGGAGGCATGTTGTAGTCTGCAGCCCTCCATGGATCGGCAGAGGGGGTGGAACAGCGACCAGGATGGCTCAGAATAGTGGGGTAATTGGCTAAGTACAATTAGGGAGAAAAGGGGGTGGGGCATAAAAAATAAATAAATAACACCAGTGGTTTAGTTATATCCATAACTGTCAATGTTATCTTGGCATGGTTGTAATTCGAAAGTATGTTTTAGTTCTTGCTGATAATTAAAATATATTGAGAGCCTTACATAAAAGTATTAGCGATTTTGAGGCTTAGCCATCACAGGATTTACACACTGAAACCATTTTCAATTAGATTATGACAGCAGACATAATGTGGCCACGGCAAAACTGCACAGGTCAGATTATGGTTTGGCGTCAACAGGTTAAATCAAAACAGTTTCCATGAAACAAACATGACCTCTGCATCTGTAGAGACACATAAAGGTGCAAAAGTGAAACAAGTAATCATGAACCGGATAGAAACAAGTGCTGGTGACCTGTAGAGAAAATAAATAGTTTAACTGCGAACAAACTGCATAAACTATTTTTTTTTGGCGGGGGGGGGGGTGAAATTAGGTTGACTAAGCAAATATATGACAAATGATAGTTAAGGCACATTTCCAATAGGGTCGAGGACCCAGTTCTCAGTTTCTTGAAAGCGATAACTTGATCATATTAGCAGAGGGGTGCTTTCAAACCACTATGGCACTTCATTTTAAACTGATTCTTTAGCTTGATGGAGCATATTCATATCATACACGGGTGTCTCACGTTCTGGTGAATTATTTCATTTTTCTTACCTTTGTTTTCCTCAAAACTCCTCTTCCTCTTCTATCTTCTACAGGTCTTGATAGACCCTATAGTGTGTGCTGTACGATCGTGATAAGAATTTGTTTACTTGGAATAAAATAACGCATCGTTACACAGTTTTGATATAGACTAACAAACTTCAATGCTCATTTTTAGAGCAGAATTGTTGGGCCATGTAAAATCTTTCAAAAACTAATTCCAGTATTATTATTTTTTTACAAGGCATAGTTTTATCATCTCTGTCAAGATTGCAGCACTTGGTCATCAGCTTTCAATTTGGACTTATTAAAATAAATTGAAATATTTCATCATGTGTCACCGTGCATATTTGATCCAGAATCCATTAGAGTCAGTCGATGGTGAACGCCTCCACAGATCTGATGGGCTGTTTATAAGATGTCAAAGCGTCAGACCTGTACAACGGCATGGGCACAGGCTGCATACTGTACATTAGGATTGCAAAAGAAAACCTCATCCTTGTGACTTTTTGATTAGAATTTGCATATTATCAGCAGTGGAGCAGAAAGTTTGCTCATAATGAGTTTCTTTTTTTCATGGAGATAATACTGATGAGAAAAGCAAGCACAAGCTGCAGAGGAGAACTACAAAGATGTTGTTGGAATCATTTTGATGTTGACCCACAGGCCAACAATTAGCTCAAGAGGTGGCAGAAACCACATTAAGCATGTAGACAGTGCATATCCACTGAGTTTAAATGAGTCAAGAAAGAAGTTTGCATCAGCAATAGCCTTCTGCTTTCTTAAGGTTTCTGTTGTGAACCCAGTGAAAATAAATATATCAGTGTTCGAAACCAAAGTAGAAGATTGGGATACAGCCTCTGGTTGCTGGGGTAGCTCTGGTTTAGGATGAAACTTCAGCGTTCAGCCTGTTATCCCGATGAGTGGTAGTCCGTATTTGATAAGGGTGGTACTAACATTATCTGATTTATATGTTACTACTTTGATAATATCTAAGAAAGCCTTTCAATTTATTCGCCAAGAGAATGGAACCATATTCCTTTTCCTATTCCTTTTTTTCTTTTTTTTGCACAGAACTCAATTTGTCTCTTTATATCAGGGCAGATGTGCTTTGAGATGTGCCTTTGAAGAAGTTGTTTTAGGGAAGACACAAGGAATGTAAAAGTTATACTTAGCTTTTCGAGGGTCATGGTTGCCCAGGTCATTTTCATCAAACCAACCTTAATTGTGTCTCTTGTGAATCCCAATGACTTTTCTCCAGCATGGTAAATAGCTGAGCGGAGGGTTCCGCCTTGCGCTGGTACCCTTTGTAGGAGACTGTTTTCTTTGATGCTGTAAAGCTGTGCTGAGAGACAGCCTTTGAACTGGAGGAGACTGCCGTGAATTAATGGGCAGCAGACAACTCCTCACCGGGGGCTTAGTTCTGTCATTGTTGGCAGACCATGCCGATCTTTGTTTTTGGCTGGACTCAGCCAGCGGGGCCAGCCCCACAACTGCGAAACTCTTGTCAGTGATCATGTTAGAGTGACTGAGTGAACAAGTTATACGATTGGGCTGCTGGATCAGGTGACCAACAACATCACTGAAGTTACACGATTGATTGATTGATCGGCCGACCAACGACGTCTCTGGTAGACACAGAAGTGGGAGTTTCCTTATCGGCTGTTGCTCGTTCAAAATGAATCGGCGCAGCGGTTCCAGCTCATTCCACATTTATTGCATGCTCACAAACGGAATATGTCGCTGCTCGTGGGTACTACCAAAATGCTAAGAATGGAATAAGCACCCCAAATAAGCACTCTGACAAAACACTCAATACAGAGGGAGTCTTAGAAAAACGAGAGGCAACCGCAGATAGAAAAGGATGAAAGAGGAAGGGGATATAACAGATAATAAGGATAGTTATAATTAATTTAACAAAAAATATTACTGGGACCACTCCAGAAAATTGTAGCTGAACATTTTACTATCCAGGTATTCACATTATAGACACTACCACTGACCATTTCTGTGGCAAATTGGCCACAATTTTGAAAATTGACCATACACAGTCAAGCCATATACGAGGTTTTGACATAGTCTCATTTATCAGCTTGCCCACTGATGTTTTGCACATGGCCCAACCAAAGATGCTGTCAGCACTTTTTGATTTTTAGAGAGTTGAACAAGGAGCTAGATGCTCATGGAAGACACCCTTACCATCCTTGTCTGAGACATTGTGATGACAGTGCATTCTTAGAGAATTGAATATGATCGTTAAAGCAGCTCTTATTTTCAGATAGTTATTTTATCGACAGATTGTCCTTCCAAGCCACGGTTCAGGCATTGTCTCACCTCAGAAGAGCAATTATCTGGTAGAGAATCAGGTAGATTTCATACCTGGACTCTTTGGTGCAGACTTTATGTACTTCGAATGAAGTTACAATTTTTTGTCAGGTGTGAACACTCAGGGTCTCGGTCCAATTTCAGCTGGACCATGGTGTGGAACATCTCTGCTGTAAAACCCACTTCATCAACATTTGAACCAGAATATGAAAATTGTTCCACGATACACTACACTGGGTGTTCACGGTAGGTGGGATGTTTTGAATTTGTATGTAATCAGAAAACACGAGCATCAGAATGACAACATGAACCTGGTTTTGGGGAGGGGTCAATGGAGGGAAGGAGGACGTGGGGGGGTGGGAGTGGATTTTTTAGGGGGCACTTGGTCAAAATGTACCTACATAAGCTTTAACACATACTTGACCTGTCATAATTCAAACTAAAATATCTGAAAATATAATTTTTGACTAGTCAGAACAGAATTACAGATATCTCCAATTCATTCAGTATGTGCAGAGCTGAAGGATGATATCTGTGACATCATTACAGACATCTTTAAAGATATTTTTACTAGTCAAAACGTAATCACACATATCTTTAATCATCGTTCTTACTAGTCAGAGTGTAATTGCATTTTTAAAATGCATTTTGTATCTATAATGTAATTATGGATAGTCAAGCGCAAACATTTTGTGTTGAAAGGGCTTGCCATATAGCACAGATCTAAGAGAGAAGAGTAACATTAATACTGGGGATGACATAACCATTAGTATATGTCGTCTCAGGCACGGGACCTCATTAATCAGCACGAGGACATGCCTCCATGCCATCATAGGCTAGTCACCCTTGAGTCAAAACCGCAACATAATCTGTTCACCAACGCTGTGCTCTCAATTCTCATGGAGGACAGCCAAATCCTCGTTCACCCCTGACCCTCATCTGCCACCCCACTAATCCTGTCTTTAAACAGAAGGCCTGGCACTGCCGGTAATTTAAATATTGCTATGATACATTTAACTACAACCATTTGACATAAGCAGTATTATACTCACAGGAGCCTCTCTCCCAAATTGACGCTGTGTTCACATTGTATAAATGTGGACATGCTGTCTTGTGCACATACATACACACCAAAACACCTACTCATGCAAACACACGTGTACATACACACACCATGTTAATGAACGTGTAGGATTACCAGACGAGTTGATGTGAGCAGATGCCGCAGTATGTTTTCATTGTCTTTCAACTGCTCTATGAGTAGAGATGATGTGACTGGATGTGTTCTCCTGCTTCACTCGAACACAATCCTATGGAAGAGGATTTGAAAAGGATGGCGATGGTGATGTTGCAATTCTGCAAAACCAAGCACATTTTTTATTTCCGCCAGGTGATAGGCTGGAAGGGATTATAAATCTGGTCACCCGCGACTAATCTTGCACACTACTGGACCTATCGGCCCAATTTTTTTTTTGTGCACAATTATGACTGGATGATGAAGAATCTCTTGTGGTTCCGGTCATTAAAAACCTTCGAAAAACGTTTGCTCTTGCTATCGCCATCCCCTCTCCTCATTCTCCCTCTAGCTCACTCAACCAACGCTGCTTTCAGTCGCTGCCCACTCCGGGACAACCATGCACAGGCATTCTGCCTGTTATCAGACAGAATTGTCAACTCGTTACACTCCATTTCCATCTTCAGTCTGACATTGCCTCCACTCTATCTGATTTCCATGGGAGAGGGGGTTTTGATTTGATCTGCAAAGCCTTTGGTTAAAACTGTGAGGAAATGGACCAATGAGTCGAAACTGGAGCTCCAGGCTTGCCTTGACTGTACTGATTGGAGTATTTTTGAGGCTTCATCTACGGAGCCGGATTAACTTACTGCCACTGTGACATCTTACATCAACTTTTGTGAGGACTTGTGTGTGCCCACCAAAACTTTCTGTACCTTTAACAACAACAAGCCCTGGTTCACAGTAAAACTCGGGCAGCTTCTTCAGGCCAAAGAGGAAGCCTACAGGGGTGGAGATAGGATCTGGTGCAACAAAGCCAGAAATACACCCACAAAGGAGATCAGAGTGGCAAAAAGGTGATACTCTGAAAAGTTGAAAAACAGGTTTTCAGCCGATGACCCAGCATGAGTCAGGAGAGGTTTGAAAGACATTACCAACTACAGGAGACCATCTCCCCACACTGCAGGGAACCATCACCTGGCTGACGATCTAAACGCCCCTCTCCCCTCCCCACCGAGACCCCACCCGCTCTCCGGATCTGTGTTGAGGACGTGCACCAGCTCTTCCAGAGACAGACCAGAAAGGCACCGGGCATGGATGGCATGTCACCCTCCTATCTGAAAGTCTGTGCTGACCAGCTGGCCCATCCCGGTCCCCAAGAAACCCCTTATCACGGGAAATGACTACGGGCCCATTTCCCTAACATCTCTGGTCATGAAATCCTTCAAGAGACTGGTGTTGGCTCACCCGAAAGAAATCATGGGCCCCCTGCTCAACCCCCTGCAGTTTGCCTACTGAGCAAACAGGTCGGTGGAGGATGCAGTCAACATGAGATTGCACTACATCTCCCAACACCTCAACTCCCCAGGGACACACGCAAGGGTCCTGCTTGTGAACTTCAGCTCAGCATTCAACACCATCATCCCAGATATCCTCCACTCCAAACTCACCCAGCTCACTGTACCAGCCCCCATCTGCCAGTGGATTAAAACCTTCCTGACAGACAGGAGGCAGCTGGTGAGGCTGTGGAAAATCAAATCCAGCACCTGGACAGTAAGCACTGGCGCCCCCAAGGAATGTGTGCTCTCCCCTCTGCTCTTCTCCCTCTACACAAGTGACTGCACCTCAGGTGACCCGTCTGTTAAACTCCTGAAGTTTGCGGATGACACAACCATCATTGGCCTTATCCAGAATGGTGACGAGTCTGCATATAGATGGGAAGTTGATCACCCAGCCCTCTGGTGCAGCCATAGCAACTTGGAGCTGAACATTCTTAAAACTGTGGAGATGAGAGTGGACTTCAGGAGGATCTGCCCAAGCTCTGCCCCCCCCCCCCCATCAACAGCACGGTGTCTATGGTGAAAAACTACAGTTTTCTGGCTTCCACAATCTCCCAGGGCCTAAGGTGGCCATCCAACATAGACACAATCATCAAAAAGGCCCAACAGAGGATGTACTTGCACTGCCAGCTCAGGCAAATCAACCTGTCTCTGGAACTGTTGATTCAGTTCTACACTGCAATAATCCAGCCTGTCCTCTGCACATCCATCACTGTCTGGTTTGGATTGGCCACCAAACAGGACAGGGACAGACTACAGTGGACAGTTAAGCCTGCAGAGAAAATCATTGGTGCCAACCTACCCTCCATTCAGGACTTAGACATCGCCAGAGTCAGGAAATGGGCAGGAAACATCACTGCAGACCCCTCCCACCCTGGTCACAACCTGTTCCAACTCCTCCCCTCTGGTAGGCGCTACAGAGCACTGTACCCCAAAACAACCAGATATAAAAGCAGTTTCTTTCCGCGGGCTGTCATTGAAATGAACGCTTAACACTGTCAAATAAATCCAACCATTTGGTTTAATATACTGTACTGTACATTGTACGTATACCAGTACACTCTGTCATGTCCATCTACCTTAAGCATGTATGTAAGTAACCTGCTAACATCTATTTCAGCATCGCTGATATATTCTCTGCACCATTGCACTTTACCACCTCTTATTTCACCTGTATGTAGTCAATCCTTGTGTATATACCTGAAGATTGTTGTGTTGTGTTGTTATTCTATGATAAATACACTGAGACAGCCATGAAACCGGAGTCAGAGTCCATGCATGTGCAAACCTACATGGCCAATAAACTTGATTCTGGTTCTGATTCTGAATTTCCTAACCGATCAATAGAAATCAACATATCCACCTGAATCTCAACACCTTTTTAAGTCGACACTGATGCTTAGCCATGACTACATACTGGTTTCGCGAGTAGAGCGGAGAGAAGTAAAAACAAACTATAATGTCGGGCGATATTGAAAAGACATACCGTGTAACCCTTGACAACACAGCTTTAGTCACGCTGACTGGCTAATCATTAGTCCCTCTGCAGCGCTCATCGTATAATCGCTTTTTCAACTGAGAAAGTGCTGTTTCATGTGCTGATGCCAGATCAGAAGAGTCAGTCAACTTGGTGGAGTGGGCAGATTCACAGGTCTGGATGCGGATTCAAAGGTTGAGTCAGATTGGGCAGTGATAGTGTCAAAACCAAAACATTATGTATTTGGATATGAGTCTTGAAATTAAACGAGAAGTTGATTGTATTGCGCAAACAGGCAAATCATTCAATGCTAATCTCAGCATAGGAGAACTGGAGGAATACGGGATGTACCAAAAACAATTTGCCTTATTCACCTTGCCGCCACACGGAAGTGCCATAGTCTCCGATGTTAAAACTCCACTATGAAAATACAGTTTCAAAAGTAGGATTAATTAGTCACAATTGGAAATCATCTCAGTAGCAACATTAAGACATTTCCCATGGCTGAGCTATGTTTTCTTACCGTTGTTTTATTGCTTCAGAATGAATAAAAGCCAATCAGCAAAGCAGCCTTTCACCTTCATTAATTTTATATCATGAAAACCACGACAGTTAAACACATTTGAAGTCTTTTAATAAGGGTTTTCTAATCATGATAGCCTGATCTTTGTCTTTTCATATTAGACTTGGACACTTTCATGCGAAGGTCTTGCTTATGAGGCTGTGCATCCACAGACGGACAGGCAAAACATTTTTATTAGGTAGATTTTTTTAGCTTGATTATAAGGTGGATTGTTTTAGCTTGAGCATTGGATATTGAATTTTTTTTCATATTTCCCATTCTATCAACTTTGGCACTGCGCAGAAGTCTTATAATGGCAGGGAAAACACTGGTTTATCAGTCTGAGTGTATGTATGTAGAAGGGGATATGCATACACCTGGCTGAGATCTGCACTTTACTGAGTGCACTCCTCTAGTAACCGCTCTTTTATATCTCTGCCAGGCAGTAGCCTGGAGAGGATTATATTTTTGGTTGTGTTGTGTTTTGTGTGTGTGTGTCTGTCTGTCTGTCCGTCCGCAGCTAATCTCGCAAACTGCTAGACCTATCAGCCTGAAATCTTTTGTGCAGTTATGACTGTATGACGACGAACCTCTCGTGGTTGTGGTGACTGAAAATCTTCATAACGGTTGTTCTTGCTATAATTGCTCCCTCTCCTCATTCACTTTCTAGCTCTCTCGACCAACGCTGTTTTCTGTCACTGCCCACTCTGAATCAGCCGTGTGCATGCGCAACTCACATCTATGGTTGAGTCAGATCGGGGGAGCGATAGTGTCAGAATAAAACATTATGTATTCAGGCATGTCTTGAAAGTAAATGAGAAGCCAGTTGTATTTCTCAAACCAGCAAATCGTTCACTGCTGATCTCGGCACAGGAGAACTGGAGGAACACTGGCTGTATTAAAAAATAATTTGCCTTATTCGCCGCAGCGTCTCGCGCAAGTGCCATAGTCTCCACAGTTAAAACTCTGCTTTAAAAATACAATGTCAAGAGTAGGCTTAATCAGTCACAGCTGGAAATCAACTCGGTAGCTACAAGACAACATTTCCCATGGCCGAGCTATGTTTTCTTACCGTCGTTTTATTGCTTGAGAAAGAATGAAAGTCAGTCAACAGAGCAGCCACTCGCCTTCATTCATTTTATGTCCTGAAAACCGCGATGGTTAACCCATTTGTGTGTCTTTTTGTAAGGGCTTTGAAATTATGATAGTCTGATCTCTGTCATTTCACATTAGACTTGGTCGCTTTCGTGCGAGGGTCCGCCAAGGAGGCTGCACATCCACAGACTGACAGGCAAAACACATTTATGAGGTAGATTTTTTAGCTTGAGTGTTGCATATTGAAAACTTTTTTTCTCCCCATATTTCCCGTTCAATCGACTTGGATGCCATGCATAAGCCTTATAATGGCATGAAAAACACTGTCCATGTGTGCATGTATGGAGAAGGGGAGATACACCTGGCAGACATCTGCACTCTACTGAGTACACTCCTCTGGTTAGGATGGATATCATGGGTCAGTGGTGCCAGGAGAGGTTTAAATCGTGGGTAGAATCTTTATACAATTTAAATACCAATATGGCACTCAACTGCGTCTCTCAGTGTTGTCAGTTACCTATGAATAGAATAGAACTTTATTTGTCATTGTACAAGTACAACGAAATTTGAAAGTGCAGTTCTTATCAGTGGAAAGATCAATATAAAAAGAATAAAAAACATAAAACACACACACATTCATTTCTGCATTCTACTGGACACCAACATATTGCACAAAAAGTCAGGAATCAAGACTTAGCAGCATTTAGTGCGGTTATGGCTCAGGGATAGAAGCTGTTCTTTAGTCTATGGTGTGGCCTGCATAGCATAGTATGGGGAGCATGTCTCTGTTCCCTCAGCCCTATGTTCCTTCAACCCTATTTCATTGAACTCACCTAAACTTAACACAACCTATCTTAACCTGACTTAACCCCAACCTCTACCTAACTCTAACCTTAACCCAGTGCTTACCTCAACCTAACCTTAACCGATAGCTAACCTATTCGATAGCTAACCCATAGGGCTGACCCCCATAGCATAGTATGTGCTTGGACATACTATGCATTAAATTCTGGGCAATTATTTGACTGTAGTTGAATTATATTCAGTAGTCAGCACATGTATTACAATAGATTATTGGTACACATTAGCACTTCACGTATGCTAATTTTTATATTAAGTCTGTTTTCATTATGTACAAAGAATACCTGTGTAACATTTGTGACGAAGGTATGTGCAAACTCGATGACAATTTTTTGGTGGTCATTTAACAGTAATGAGGCCATCATATCTTATCTTATAATAATAATAATAATAATAATAATAATAATGATAATAACAATAATGATATCCATTATTCATTCCATCCATTCATTATCCAAACTGCTTATCTTGCTCTTAGTGTTGCGGGGATGCTGGAGCCTATCCCAGCAGTCATTGGCAGCAGGCAGGGAGACACCCTGGACAGGCCACCAGGCTATCACAGGCCAACACACACATTCACACCTAGGGACAATTTAGTACGGCCGATTCACCTGACCCTCATGTCTTTGGACTGTGGGAGGAAACCGGAGCGCTCGGAGGAAACCCACGCAGACACGGGGAGAACACGCAAACTCCACACAGAGGACGATCTGAGATGACCCCCAAGGTTGGACTACCCCGAGGCTCGAACCCAGGCCCTTCTTGCTGTGAGGTGACCATGCTAACCACTGCGCCACTGTGCCGCTCTAATAATATAATGATAATATAATAATAATAATAATAATGATGTGTTACATCTATATAAAGCTTTATCTTGACACCGAAAGCGCTTCATAGTGAAGGGGGTAACTCACCTCAACCACCACCAATGTGTAGCACCCACCTGGGTGATGCATGGCAGACATTTTCCATCAGAATGCTCACCACACATCAGCTTGAGGTGGCGAGGGAGGAATCATTGAGTGAATTACACAGGGGAAGATTAGGTGGCCAGATGGAAGGGGCCAGGATGGGAATTTTTGCCAGGACACTGGGGTACCCCCTACTCTTTGCGATAAGTGCCATGGGATCGTTAATGACCACAGTGAGTCAGATCTCGGTTTTAACGTCTCATCCATAGGACAGCATCACCTACAGCAGTGTCCCTGTCACTGCATAGGGACGTAGGGATTTTTTGTTATTTTTCTATTAAGATCAGGAGGAAGACTCCCCCCTACTGGTCCATCGAGTCCACTTACAACAGCAACTCGGTTTTCCCGCAAGGACTCCCATCCAAGTACCAGCCAAGCCCATACCTGTTAAGCCATCATTCGGCAGAGCCAGGGTACATACAGGCTGCTGGCCTAACGTACTTTCATCCCATGACGACATGTATTGACAGCTTTGACAAGATGGACAAGTGTCTCATATTTGATGCATCTGCATAGAGACGTGGTGTGTGTTCTGTAAACCAATATGAAATTTCTGCTCTGATTTTTGATATGAAGTACATACGGGTTACTGCACCCTGATCACATGTGTCTCATGCAGACGCCCAAGGGTACCATCCACATAATTAATCGACACCTTGTCAATAGCATCAATATATGTCAATATATGATGCCGTGGGATGGGGATGGGAAGGGGCTCTGTACGCTATATGGCTTTTTCTTGATTTAATCTTACCTAAGCATATTAGCTACATGGTAGTTCGTAACAGTTATGATGACCAGATTACTCACCATCAAATGTATTCTAATATGCAACATTTTCATAATTAAGATGGCAATGAGTAGTGTGAGAGCAACCGTAACTGTTTTTCTCAAAAAGCTGAGATGTACATTATTATCCTTGTATAAATCAATAGTGCTTATTCTGTTTCCTTAAACTTGTCAGTACTTGCCAATAATAAGCCTGAAGCCTTTTTTTATGCTGAAACACATCATGATAGAACATTTGATTATATAGAAAAAGAAAAGTTGTGTAGCTAATTTTACACACATGCAACACATCATTTAAGAACTTTGTTTTGATCAAACAAACCAATATATGAAGTCAATATATATAAAACCTGATATTACATAAATAGTCATATTCATTACTGTGTCATGAAACTGCTATAAATCTTGTTTTCAAGTATCATTGCGTAACTGACAATTTTAAATACTATCAACATTGTAAAATAAATGAATCAAATCAAATCAAATCAAATTACACTTAATTGGAGCTTGCCCTTTTCCAGCAGTGCCTTTCTTCACCTTCGTACCTGGGAGCTGAGCAGAACAACCGCTCTTCATACGTCTGAACAGTTGCTGCTTTGGTGTTTTGATACAAGGCCACTTTTCAAATAGTTTCTGGGAGATGGGAGCACAATCTTTCACTGTTTTTTTTTCCTTTCAAGCCAGTGCAGGGGAATGGAACCAGAAACCTCTCTCACCTCAACCTCATTTGTTCTCTCAGCTTGTAAGTATGAAAGCCATTTATTATTTTGTATGTTTTGAATTTGAACTTTTATTTTGATGGCTTGTTTTTGTATTTGTTTTAAATACTTGGGGTCAATTGTCCAAAGAACGAGGCGTGCGGAAAAGAGGTGAAGAAGAGAGTGCAGGCAGGGTGGAGTGGGTGGAGAAGAGTTTCAGGAGTGATTTGCGACAGAAGGATACCAGCAAGAGTTAAAGGGAAGGTTTACAAGATGGTTGTGAGACCAGCTATGTTATATGGTTTGGAGACAGTGGCACTGATGAAAAGACAGGAGGTGGAGCTGGAGGTGGCAGAGTTGAAGATGCTAAGATTTTCATTGGGGGTGACAAAGAAGGACAGGATTAGGAACACGTTTATTAGAGGGACAGCTCAGGTTGGACAATTTGGAGACAAAGCAAGAGAGGTAAGTTTGAGATGGTTTGGACATGTGTGGAGGAGAGATGCTGGGTATATTGGGAGAAGGATGGTGAATATGGAGCTGCCAGGGAAGAGGAAAAGAGGAAGGCCAAAGAGGAGGTTTATGGATGTGGTGAGGGAGGACATGCAGGTGGCTGGTGTGACAGAGGAAGATACAGAGGACAGGAAGACATGGAAACGGATGGTCCGCTGTGGCGACCCCTAACAGAAGCAGCTGAAAGGAGTAGTAGTAGTAGTAGCATTTTGACAGCTTGTTTTTGCTTCAGATCTGAGATGTAGACATTATCATCTGGTTGGCTCTCTGGTCTGGTGGGCTTTTGAGAGGTTAATCAGCTAGTGGATCTAACATGAAGCAGAGCTCACAAAGTGCCTCGTGATGGACATTTTTAATGAGTTCATGATAGGTATCAGATTAAGTTTTTCTGCAAAAGACAATCACAAAACATGTATATTTTACTATCTACCTATCTGTCTAACTAGCCATCTATCTAGCCATCCATCTTGATGATCTTTTCATCAAATATGAGTCATCAACAACTAATTAACATCTCATATTGGTGGGTGAATTCCAAAGAGCATGACATGAAACAGATCAAATAAATGTCCAGTTGTCTTTAACAATTAGCCGACAGTAAGATAAGACCTTAAGCACGAGGCAGTGTGTTGCTGTAGGCATTCCCCTGCAAAGTGCAACACCTTGTATGACATTGAGCAAAAAAGTGCAGCAATGCAGTGAGCGGGGATCTAAATTTGTCTCTATTTCTGCTTGTGCACTTTAGATAACAATGAGAGGGGGACGGTGTACTGTAGGAGATTGCGATGTTCGTCTGCCAGAGCAGCTTAGACAGGAATAATACTGAAAATGGAGCAGAAATGTTTAAGTAGGAGGGGTTAGTGAAAAAGCAGGACAAAGAAAGAGAGAGGAAGCATGAAAGAGGGGTAGATTAAGAGAGGGAGCATGAGAATGCAAGTGATAGAGGGGGGTAGAAACACTGATTACTCATTACCCCCTTGACTCTTAATCCAGTTTTCAATAGTTGACTTCACCCAAGCAATTTTACTTCAAAGGTTTTGAGACGTGGCCAATTATGTTGCATCCAAGGATTCCTTTTGGAAATTTGGAAACACGTAATCAAAGAGAATGCTAATTAATATCAAGTCAGAGGCGGAAAGTAAATATTTTAGCCGTCCGAGTGTTTGTTTTAATGAAACCAAACGTAGTCCCTCTGCCCTTCAGTCTTACACAGACCTGCCAGTCTATCAGGAGCTTGAATAAAAGAGCAGACAGATCTGTTCTGTGTGCAGAACCGCCCGGTTGCAACAGTGAATGCCATTTTCCCCAACAACATGGATCCCTGGACGGTACGAATTTCAGCCCATTACTTCATTTCATACTTGTCACTTTAAAGGGGAAAAGATTCTACCTTTGTATCACATCACGTTTCACATTACCTAATATGAAACGTTTTCTGTTGTTGGCATTTCTCATCGAAGCGAATGGGCACACTAGCCAATGAACAAATGTGTCAGTTAACGCGTACATACACCGATGAGCCAAACCATTATGACCACCTGCCTGACCACCCCTGAAGGTGACCTATGGTATCTGGCACCAAAACAGCAGCAGATCCTTCAAGTCCTATAAGTTGCGAGGTGCAGCCACCGTGGTTCGGACTTCTCGGTCCAGCACATCCCACAGATGCTCAATCGGATTGAGATCTGGAGAATTTGGAGGCCAGTGCAACACCTTGAACACTTCATCATGTTCCTCAAACCATTGCCGAACAAGGTGTGCAGTGTGGCAGGGTGCATTATCCTGCTGAAAGAGGCCACTGCCATCAGGGAATGCCACTGCCATGAAGGGGTGTACCTGGTCTGCAATGATGTTTAGGTAGGTGGCACATGTCAAATTGATGTCCACATGAATGGCCGGACCCAGGGTTTCCCAGCAGAGGAGCATCACACTCCCTCCACCGGCTTGTCGTCTTCTCACGGTGCATCCTGGTGCCAACACTTCCCCAGGTAAATGGCGCACACATACACAGCCAACCACGTGATCTAAAAGAAAATGGGACTCATTGGACCAGGTGACATCCTTCTACTGCTTCAAGGTCCAGTTCTGACGCGCTTGTGCTCATCATAGGTGCTTTCGGTGGTGGACAGGGGTCATCATGGGCACTCTGACTGGTCTTCACCTATGCATCCCCATACACAACAGGGTGCGATGTACTGTGTGTTGTGACACATTCCTCCCGTAACCATCATTAAAATATTCTGTGACTTGTGCCACAGCAGACCTGCTGTCGGTTCGGCGGTTCAGACCAGGCAGAATAGCCTCCGTAGCCCTCACACATCAGTGAACCTTGGGTGCCCAACACCTGTTGCCAAGTTGTGGTTTGTCCCTTGGCCCACTGTAGGTAGGGTCTCACCACTGCTGACTGGGCGCACCCCACAAGCCTTACCATTTCCGAGATGCTCTGACCCAATCATCTGGCCATAACAATTTGGCCCTTGTCAAAGTCGCTCAGGTCTTTACTCCTGCCCAGTTCTCCTGCACCCAAAACGTTGATTATGAGAACTGATTGTTCACTTACCATCTAATCTGCCCAGACCTTGACATGTGCCCTTGTTGGGAGCTTACCAACGTTTTTCGGTTCTCCTGTGAGTGGTCATAATGTTTTGGCTCATTAGTGTATGTGCACACTGATAACAGGGAGACTAATGTGAAAAAGATACGCATGCACAAAAACACACGCAAGTGCACACACGTGCACACACTCGCACAAAAGCTTGTATGCACACGCACAAATGGAAAATACCCAGTCAATGTCCATTATGTTCTCCCTGCTACAACCCCAGCAGCTCTCTCCTTTTTGTTTCACCCCAGAAACTATTAATACTTTCACTGCGTTAATGGAGATTAATGGACTCGGACAACAAGCAGAGGCGGAAGAGCAAAAGCAAAAAACAAAAACAAAACTAGCATGCGGAGGGGGTGTTCACTGTTGGTAGAGGCAAGGGAACAAGGGCAGACTAAAAGATGGATAGATGTCATTGTGGAAAGGAGGAAAAAAAAACACTAACTTATATGGTGAAAAACTTCTTGATATGTCTATAACCCCCCCCGTCTCTGCCAAGGTGCTCTCCCAGATGATCACACCTTGTCCCTGCTCAGTGTTTAGAGGGTGTCGGCCACATGGCGCCGTTTACCGCAGTATGCAACAACATCAAAACTGTCCTTTGTCCCTCTTGTACGTGGAAACAGGATTTGAGCGAAATCCAGCACGGCAGTGAACAGAGGGGGCTGCGGAGTACCCAGCAGGGCATAGTGCAGGCAAAGCTGAATTATAACTAAATGATGAAGTGAGGGGTTTTTGTTCCCGGCTGCGATGACATCTTCGATAGTATCTAAACAAGGCCAAAGAGGGCAGGCTATTTTCCTGGGCGCTGCCCGGTGACTCAAAACAGTACTGCAGATTTGAGTGGAGGGGCGAGGACTAGCGAGCATGTTGAACAGCTTTGGGGGTGGAAAAGAGGATGGGGCTGTGCTTATGTAACTTCAGCTTTGCCAGAACCAGGCCTCCAAGCACAAGTCCACACCGCAGCCTGGAGAAGACAGACAGACAGACAGACAGAGAGAAAGACAGTATTTGTGGTGTGCATGTATTTGTGTGTGTGTGTGTGTGTGTGTGTGTGTGTGTGTGTGTGTTGGGGGGGGGGGCTACAACAGAGTACATTCCAGGAAACTCAGAGGCATAATCTTCTTAACCGTGGCAGATTGGTTGAGTTTGTGATGTGCAGTGTATGCACGTGTGGGTCTGTGTGCATGTGTGCATGTTTTTTCAGTACGTTTCATACCGGTCTCGCCCTTCCACTCCCTCAACTATTCACTGCTTCCGTTCTTGTGTATTCCAACCCACCAAACCCTTTTTGGCCTTCACTGCATCGTCAACGTCCATCCGCTTTGTCTCACACGCCGCACTGCAATCCATCCTTCTCCATTTTTGTTCTCATCAGTGCCCCCTCCCCCCCGGCCATGTTGGGGTGGGTGGTGGGCTGGGTAGAAGGGTAGATGGAGGGGGACCAGATTCCGCTGATTGTAGGAAATCATACCCTCCAATTCCACCTGCAACTCCAAGAGACACAGGCCTTAGGGAGAGAATAGGATGAGCATGTGTCTGAAGACAAGATAAGACGGAGAGAGAGAGAGAGAGAGAGAGAGAGAGAGAGAGAGAGAGAGAGAGAGAGAGAGAGAGAGAGAGAGAGAGAGAGAGAGAGAGAGAGAGAGAGATGAGAATAAGAAAGAAACAGGTAGAGAGGGAGGGAAAAAGAAAGAGAGAGGGGGTAGTGTGGAGAGAAGAGAGGCAGCCATTGAGGAGAAAATGGCTCCACTTCATCAACCCATAAGACCAAAAGGACCACAAAAAGGTCTACCATCTTTAGCATGTGTGCACACACATACACACACACACACAATATTTACCCCAGATTCTTCATTAACACCTTACTACTGTACCACTTCTCTTGCCTGTCTTTGTGTATCCTCCCATCTTCTCTCTTGATCCTGGTTCCCGTCTCCCCCCTGATAGTCTTACTTAAACGCCGTGACTATCGCCTCCGAACAGAGCCGCTACAGGATTAGAGGAGACAGAAGAAAGCCACCAGCAGGCAGACAGCACTCCCTGCTGTCCAGAAACACAACTGACACTTAGGTCTGTCCCCTCGAGGTACACAAGGGCTTTTTTTTTTGTTGCTTTGGTTACTCCTTTTGGTGCCAGTATTTACAGTGTAATTTCAAGTATTTATTTTTCTTTATCAGTTACATTGCAGAATTAGGAATGATTATATTAGAGGGACCGCTCAAGTTGGACATTTTGGAGACAAAGCAAGAGAGGCAAGATTGAGATGGTTTGGACATGTGTGGAGGAGAGATGCTGGGTATATTGGGAGAAGGATGCTGAACAAGGAGCCACCAGGAAAGAGGAAAAGAGGAAGGCCAAAGAGGAGGTTTATGGATGTGGTGAGGGAGGACATGCAGGTGGTTGGTGTGACAGAGGAAGATGCAGTGGACAGGAAGAGATGGAAACGGATGATCCGCTGTGGTGACCCCTAACCGGAGCAGCCGGAAATATTAGTAGTAATAATAATAATGATAATAATAATAATAATAACAAAAAAATAAAGTAGTAGTAGTAATAATAATAATAATCACAGCACCAGCACACACGGGCCAGTTTGCAGCTAAGTGTGAAATGGCTGGGACGAGAGTCAACACCTCCAAGTCTGAGGCCATGGTTCTCTACCGGAAAATGGTGGATTGCTCCCTCCGGGTTGGGTATGAGTTGTTGCCTTAAGTGAAGGAGTTCAAATATCTCGGGGTCTTGTTCACGAGTGAGGGTAGGATGGAGCAGGAGATTGACAGGCGGATTAGTGCAGCATCAGCAGTCATGCGGATTTTGTACCAGACCGTTGTGATGAAGAGGGAGCTGAGCCGGAAGGCAAAGCTCTCAACTTACCAGTCAATCTTCGTTCCAATCCTCACCTATGGTCATGAGTTTTGGGTAGTGACCGAAAGGGTGAGATCGCGGATACAAGTGGCTGAAATGAGTTTCCTCCGTATGGTGCCTGGGCTCAGCCTTAGAGATAGGGTGAGGAGCTCGGAGTAGAGCCGCTGCTCCTTCGCGTCAAAAGGAGCCAGTTGAGGTGGTTCGGGCATCTGATTAGGATGCCTCCTGGGTGCTTTCCTTTGGAGGTTTACCAGGCACGGCCAACTCGAAAGAGACCCCAGGGTAGACCCAGAACTCGCTGGAGGGACTACATGTCCAATCTGGGCTGAGAACGCCTTGGGATTCCTAAGAAGGAGCTGGAGAGCGTTGCTGGGGAGAGGGACATCTGGGGTGCCCTACTTAGCTTGCTGCCACGGCGACCCGACCCCGGAGAAGCAGCTGATGATGAATGAATGAATCTAGACACCCAACGCACTTGACATTGAAGGGGGTAACTCACTTCAACCACCACCAATCTGTAGCACCCACATGTGAATGCCTCAATATGACTAACGGTATGATAAGCAAATGATGTCATCAGTGAGAAGACCAGATATTGCTTATCTCCTGGTCGTATTCACTGTGAAATCTGACGAAGTGATTTACGGCACACAGACAGGATGGATACACATCCTCAATTAGAGATGCATTACCTCTTCGCTGTGTATTTCTGCAAACTACTGTTTTTCCCAAAACACCACAATGTCTCTTACTCTTCTCTTCAAAACAAATACAAGAGCTACTAGAGGGTGAATGTGGATCTTGGAGTCTTAGACCAGAGGCAGTGGAATCGTTCTGCAGAGAAACACTGCCACTTTTGTCCATAGGGGTGCGCAATATCGACTAAAATCCAAGACTCCTCGCAGCAGCTTTATGGGCACTACCTGCCATAAAACCAATGAATCTCATGTGGCCGCTTCTCACCAGCCATTTCACACAGTGACACAAGTGGGACAATCCTAAAGCTGACGAGAAATGGGGGGTAACACGTCAATGTACAGCGTCAATGATTTAATTACTACAAGGTATGGGTAAATTACCAAATCTATTATGATATATGATTCTAATATAGGCGGCACGGTGGCGCAGTGGTTAGCGCCGTTGCCTCACAGCAAGAAGGCCCTGGGCTCAAGCCCCGGGGTAGTCCAACCTTGGGGGGGGGGGGGGGTCATCCCGGGACATCCTCTGTGTGGAGTTTGCATGTTCTGCCCATGTCTGTGTGGGTTTCCTCGGAGTGCTTCAGTTTCCTCCCACAGTCCAAAGACATGTGGGTCAGGTGAATTGGCCATGCTAAAATCGTCCCTAGGTGTGAATGTGTTGGCCCTGGGGTGGACTGGTGGCCTGTCCAGGGTGTCTCCCTGCCTGCCGCCCAATTACTGCTGGGATAGGCTCCAGCATCCCGTGACCCGAATTCGGATAAGCGGCTTGAATAATGGTTGGATGGATGGATGCTGACCCCACCAATCACACAACGACATGGCTGCACTGAAGTGTCTTCATGTAGCGCTCCAATCATGTGGCTTTGACATAAGACACCAAAAAACCACACAAATAGCTCCTCTTGTGTGCTTTCTGCTGATGTCATTGTCCTTCTTTGACCTTTTCTCGTAGTCAGGAGTCTAGGGGAACCAATGGTGAGCACCTCTGCTAAGTAATTGAGAGAAACGAGAGTGTTTGAGAGGAAAGAGACAGAGAAACCGAATGACTGAGACTGAGCCTCAGATTGCTTCTGCGCTCCATGGCAGGGGGTTTAAATCCTTTAACATGATTTCCCTTATCCTATTAAAACATAGCTATGAAAATCAACTGTGTGTGTGTGTGTGTGTGTGTGTGTGTGTGTGTGTGTGTGTGTGTGTGTGTGTGTGTGTGTGTGTGTGTTGTGGGGGATTGAAAATAGGTTGTAGGAAACACAGAGAAACATACACAGAGTGTGTGCTAGATATGGGGGTCCCACCATCCCATCGTTTCACTTCCACCTCTATCTCCAGTCAGGCAGCTGAATGTGCTCTTCATCTCCTCAAGACTGGGACCATGACCTTTTTAAACATTTCCATTCCTTCATCCTCTGTCTTCTCCTTCTCCATCTCTTCACACGGACACCAGATCTAATCTTTCTTCTTCACCTGAAAATGACAATGTGACACCAAAAACACATTATTATTGGTATGTTGTATAAAAGTTTATAGATGTTATTTCTGAAAGTAATGAATGATATGAAGGTTACACAAATATTTAAGTTATTATCATTCATTTATTAATTAGATAATTCATACATTAATTGACTCATTAATTTATTAACTGATTCACTACAAAGCTGGTGCCTGTCCCAGCAAGCAGTGCGCACAAGATAGGCACTGAGCAGGAGGGTAGTCCATCACAGGACATTATTATTACTACATGTAGTAGTAGCAGTATTATAGTAATAGTTGTTGCTGTAGTAGTCAAGTAGGCAGAATAGATGAATTGCCAAGTCGCACAAACGGCCAGGTCTGCCAACTAGTCAAATTATGGAAATGCGAGGCATTAATGCGAGACATTATTCACCCCAAAAGGCAAATGCTCCCTTGACGTGATCATCTTAAGAGAAGTCAAAATGCAGAATAACCAAACCGAGGAGCATCTCTCATTCTGAAAAAGATAGATAGGTGCTGCGAACTTATCTCCAAAACACAGTATCACTTTATGCACATTCAACGATGGTGGCAATAATTGTGGAGAGGCTGGGCAGATAGGTTAGTGCAGGCTGCAGCTAGGCCGGTGTTCAATAGCCCAGGATACACTAAACGAAACGCTGTTCACTGAACATCCACAATGACATGTAGAGCTAAGCAAGGCCAGATAGCAAGGCAAGGTTAAGTCCTATGGTGAACATAAGACACAATGTCATGCTGAGAACTGTAGCTGAAATTAGTATCATATTCTGCGAGATAGGCGTAGACTTGTTCCATAAATTAATGTCGTAAAATAAAAAGGAGAAAAAATGGTTTAACTTAGAAAATGGGCCCTGGTAAAACCTTTGTTCAAGTTCAACTTTATTATCTTGTGTATTGGAATACAATGAAATTATTTTGCTCTGCATCTCTGCCTTAACATAAAGGACACAAAGGCACCCCCCCCCCCAAAAAAACAAACCCTACATAGACTATGTACATATGAATTCATACATTATATACACAATATACAGTACATGATAACGCAACAATATGAGGAGTCAGCAACCTGACTGCATGTAGAAACTGTTATTACTGAGATAGGTGGTGTGTGATTTGATGCTCCGGTAATGTTTTTTAGATGGAGGGAGCAAGAGCAGAACTTGAGCGGGGCAGCTGGTGTCTTTATTGATTTTTAGGGTTTTCCTTTTGCAGTGAGTGGTGTAAATATTATGTTGTGGAAAGTTCCATGCCAAGGATTTTTGCTGCTGTCTTTACAGTCCTCTGAAGCAGTCTGTAGTCCTGAGCTGTGAGGTTGCCAAATCACACTATGACACGGCCTGTAAAGACACTTGATGATACTGCTATACAAGTTCATAAGAGTTTGGGGATAATGGGTTTGAATCCCTATGATACCTCTGGCTTGGTCAGGCATCCCTACAGACACAATTGGCCGTGTCTGCGGGTCAGAAGCCGGATGTGGGTATGTGTCCTGGTTGCTGCACTAGCGCCTCCTCTGGTAGGTCGGGCCACCTGTTCAGGGCGGAGGGAGAACTGGGGGGAATAGCATGATCCCCCACGCACTACATTCCCCTGGCAAAACTCACGGTCAGGTGAAAAGAAGCAGCTGGCAACTCCACATCTATTGGAGGAAGCATGTGGTAGTCTGCAGCCCTCCCTGGATCGGCAGAGGGGATGGAGCAGTGACTGGGACGGCTCAGAAAATAGGGTAATTGGCCAAGTACAACTGGGGAGGGAAAAAAAGAGGGGGGAACAAGTTCATAAGAGTTTTGACACTCATACCAAAATTATTGAGATGCCTCAGAAAATACAGTTTCTGCTGTGCGTTCTTGAGGATGCAATTGGTGTTGAGACCATGTGAGGGTGTCTGATGTGTAAAATGAAAAATCTAAAACAGTCCACAATTCAACAAATGACCCCTTGTTGTAAATAGGAATGTGATTTTCTGATCATTCTAAAATCAACAATGATTTCTTTTGTCTTATTGACATTTCGAGAGAGGTTGTTATTATGACAGCATATGGTTAAATCTTCCACTTCCCTCCTATAGGCCCCCTCATCTCTGTCACTTATTAGTCCAATCACTGTGATGTCATCTGCGAATTTAATGATGTTGTTGTTGTCATATTTCGCAACACAGTCGTGTGTAAACAGACTTCAATAGGGGACTGAGACAGCAGCCCTGAGGTGTGCCAGTCCCAAGAACTGATGTAGATGAGTAGGTTTTACCTATTCTCACAGTCTTGGGCCTGCCTGTCAGGAATCAAATAGCCAATTACAGATAGAGTTGCCCAGACCAAGACCTTTGAGTTTCAACACCAGTTTGGATGGTACATTTGTATTAAAAGCAGAACTGTAATCAATAAACAACATTCTGACCAAGGTATTTTTCTTTTAAATGTGACTAAAGCAGTATGCAGAGTAAGTGAGATAGTGTCATCTACATATCTGTTGGAACAGTGGGCAAACTGTAATGGGTCATGGGTAGCAAGAATGTTACATTTATTTTATGATATAACTAATCATTCCAGGCACTTCATAATAACAGAGGGCAAAGTAAAACATTGGTAATCATTAAGGAAAGAGGCAGGTGTTTTCTTAGGTAAAGGCACAATTTTGTTTTTGTTTTTTTTTAGCAGTTTTGATGGCTCTTCATAAGGCATACCTGGATTTTTTGTAGCATTCCTTGTCCCCCAATTTAAAAGCAGTGGTACGCTCCCTCAACCTCAGGCAAATGTTGCTGTTCAAGGGGCTTCTGGTTGGAGTAGGAGCAATTAGTCAGTAATGGGATACAGTTATCCACACAGAATTAAACATTGCCAGTGACCAATTCAGCACACTCATCCAAGCTCAAGTCTGAATCCTTAAAGATGGACCAATCTGTTGATTCAGATCAGATCATTTCCGGTTCTGGATCCCAGCTGACAGTTTGTTTGTTGCTGTTCTTGCTTTAGACTTTTAATAATTTTTTAACAACTCCTTGGGACCAGTGGATTATTTTAATTGATTTTATTGTTTGCCTCTATTATTGTTTTATCAATTTTATTCAAACATAGACTCCTGCACTGACTTGATCACACTGAAACCTCCAATTTTGTAGTGCTGGAGCTCTGCGTGGCTTGTTTTTAGCCTGTGGTTAAGCTAACCAAAACAATTATAGTCAACTTTGCCCTGTGAGGACTGTGTGCTACCCAAGAAAGCAAACATAAAGATTGCTGACCTTGAAGAGGATGTTGGACGGCTTTCTGATGAACTTCATAAGAAAGGCTCCCTTTTGACCAGCTTCATGGGCGTGGCTTCTGGGAAGTCCAAAGGGACAGCCTCTCTCTCAGTGCAACCATCCAGGACACATTTTTGTGGGTCCCCTCAACTTGTCCACAGCTTTCCTACTGCTCGACACCTAACCATCAGTTGCCCTGGGCCAAAGCGGTGGTCCACCATTGCAAGAGATACTTGGCCAGGACTCCCTCACCCGCTCGCCTAAGCCTCTCCAACTGCTATGCGACCCTGTCAGATGACACTCTGGTCCACCCAGCTGATGTTCCTGTGGTTTTGACTCATCCTGATCTGGACCTCTATGTCAAAATGGTAGTTGCCGACACTGCAGCTTCCCTGCCACTAATGGCTAGCAATGTTCAGGTAGCTCGCCATCCCACTGTGAAGCCAAAACAACAGCCCCCATCCTGAGTAATGACCTCCTCTTCCCATCATAAGATCCTGAAAGAGGCTGTGATTAGATGCTCTCGAAGTCATCCTTTCCCCGAGCCGGCAGGGAAATCCATTCTCAGAACTGATGTCACTGCCTCACTACAACCACTACAACACTTGCCTGCTCGGACACCCCATCCCTAGTCAGTGATTTCAACACACAGTGTGGATTATGCACTGTCCTGTCATGAGAACCCACAGCCAACATCTCCTAATCCCGTTTTCTCCCCAGCCACATTAATAGTTGGGGATTCCATAATCAGGAACTTCTGTTTTTTCACCACAACCACACACTGTTTCCCCGGGGCCACCGTCCCTGATATCCTGAATAAGCTCCCGGCGCTGCTGCGCTCACTCCCATCTTCCATAAATTGATTGATCGTTCATGTGGGGACAAACGATGCAGCTTGTCAACAGTCTGAACTGACCAAAAATTATTTTCATGGCCTTTTTAGCTTTTTAAGTACTTGTGGAAAGTATGTTTTTATTTCCGGTCCTATCCCCACACTGGCCCATAATAGAGCAGGGCGTTTCAGCAGAATCCTCAGACTCCACCCTTGGCTCAACTCCACCTGCAGAGCTCACAATATAGGTTTTATTGACAATTTCAATCTGTTTTGGGATTGTTTCTCCCTCTTCAGAACTGACGGAGTCCACCCCAACAGGTTGGGTAGCCAAATGCTAGTGGCCAACTTGCAGCATGCCATACAGTCCTCTCCACATGACTGACTGTTTACATCCCACACTTCCCTCCCTGAACCTCTATTTCTGCCTATGATGGCACCCCACAGTACTGTTCCCCCCACTGGCTTCCCCTGCAGGACACATCTGTCATTGACCCTTTTTTTCTTGCCCTTTTGAGTCTGTTTAAGTCGGAGAGTACTGCTGGCATCGTGTGTGGCTGCCACTTCTCCCTCTCATAGCCCCCCCCCCCTTCCCATCCACCCCTGTATGTCTGTGTTATGTTTATCTGTTGTCTTGTTTCACTGCCGTTTATTGTAAAGCAACGTTGAGTGTTAGAAAAATGCTATATGTTTGATTTATTATTATTATCATTATGATTATTATTATTATATTAACCCTCTCACTGGGAGTTTTCCCCATACAGACTATTATTAGGCACCTAGCCTCTCATCCACATGACACATCTAATGGTAGAAACAATAGCAACCTAATATTTTGAGTCCTATTTGCTGTATTCCCATTTCTTTTCACTTTGCTTTGACACCAAACAATTTTGGCCTCTTGAATGTGAGATCTCTTGGTAATAAGTCCTGGGCATTGCGGCCCAATGGTTAGCACTGTTGCTTCACTACAAAAATGTCCTGGGTTTGAACCCCAGCCCGTCCCAGGTTCTTCCTGTGTGGTGTTTTCTGTGTGGAGTTTGCGTGTTCTCCTCGTGTCTGTGTTGGTTTCCTCCGGGTGCGCCGGTTTCCTCCCACCATCAAAAAGACATGCATGTTAGGGTTAATACTCCTGCCTGTACCCCTGACCAAGGCAATAGGAAAAAGAAGTGGAGTTGGTCCCAGGGTGCTGCACCACAGCTGACCGCTGCTCCTATACAATAGGATGGGTTAAATGCAGAAGACAAATTTTCATTGTAACCAAACAACTGACAAAAATAAAGTGGCTTTCTTTTGTTATTCTTTAATGATTTTATTGTTTCTGATAATCTTGACTTTTTTTAAATTATTGAGACATGGTTTTCATCAGGGGACACTGTTCCCCTGATTGAGGCTAGATCGCCTGATTTTGCATATTTTCATATTCCCAGGCCTTCTGGAAGAGGGGGTGGCCTAGCTGTTTTTCATATGTTGGGTCTTAAGTGCCATATATAGGCCTCCTGATTCAGTTAGTTTTATTTCTGAATTATCTGAGCGTCTATTTTATCTATTGCCATGCCTAAATATGACAGGGTGCTTATTCTTGGTGATTTTAATATTCATGTATGTTGTCTTTCCCGTTGCCTCATCTCACATTTTTTAAATCTTATAAACTCCTTTAACCTCATTCAATCTGTTAAAGGGGCCACACATTCCAAAGGTCACATCTTAGACTTTGTACTCTCTTCTGGTTTCTCTCCCGTGTCTTAGTCTGGTGTATAGTATGCTTGTAACTGACCATAAAGCTGTTGTTTTTAAAAGATCCACTACAGCTCTCTATTCCTAGTCACTATCCTAAAACACACTCTCGCATTCTCAATGCTGGTTCTGCAGTTAAATTCTGTGATGCTTCTAATTCATCATCCTTTAATCCATCTATATCCCCTCTCAGTCCAGATGCACTGTTAAATTCATTCACTGATCAGTGCCCATCCATCCTCGACCAAATTGCACCGTTTGAAACTAGGAAACAAAAATCAAATAACCTCCCCTGGCTGAAGGATCACACACAAGCCCTTAAAAGACTCCAAAAAATATGAACGACTAAGAAAAGTCAACAAGTCCGAAATACAACATAACACCCTTAAAAAACAAATGATAATAGAAAGTAGTTAAGAATGCGAGATCAGCTTACCTCTCTAAATTGATATCTAGAAATAACCACAATTCTAACGTTCTCTTTAGGGTAATTGATTCTGTTATTAATGATCCCTCCACTTCTTCTTCTTTTTTCTTTTTTTTTAACCTGATGTTGAGCTGCCGAAAAATGTCTCACTCATAAGATGGAGAGTATCGGGTCCCAAATCCAGCCTGAACCTTGCATTCCTTCCATTCCCCATGTTAATTCTGCCTCTTTTACCCATTTTCAACCCATTACAATTTCAGAGTTAGAGAGTACAGTCTCTCATATGAACTCCTTCTCCTGCATCTTAGACATCATCCCCACTAAGCTGCTCAAGGAGGTATATTCCACTGTTAGCCCCATTATTCTGCAAATTCTTAATAATTATCTGGCCTCTCGTTCTTTTCCAGACAGTTATTAGCATGCCATTGTTCACCCATTGCTAAAGGAACCTAATTTGGCTTGTCTTTTTTATCTAAGGGTCTCGAGAAAGTAATTTCATCTCAATTGAGATATATTTTATGAATACTAATAGTGTTTTTAACAGTTTCCAGTCTGGTTGTAGAGCACTTCATAGTACTGTAACAACTCTAGTTAAGGTTTCTAATGAGCTATGGCTGACTGCAGACAGAGGTGACTGCTCAATTTTAGTTCTTTTAGACTTCAGTGCTGCTTTTGACACAGTCAATCACAGTATCCTCTTACATCGCTTGCAGACTTGGGTAGGCATCAAGGGCTCGGCTCTCAGTTTATTACGCTCATACCTCTCCAAAAGAACTTTTCTGTTGTTCTGGGTAACTCTACTTCCTTGATGGCTCAGTTGAGTTGTGCTGTTTTCTATATGCATGCTGCCTCTGGGCCAGGTTATTCAAAATCATGGGTTTTTTTTTTACCATTTTTTTGCTGACGACACACAGTTATACATGCCACTGAAACCAACAAATCCTAGCAGCCTAGCAAATCTCACAACTTACCTCTCTGATAGTAATCCTGGATGTCCCAACATTTTCTTGAATTTAAAGATGATAAGTATGAGGTCATTGTGTTTGGGCCCTCAAATTCCATCGGCCCTTTTGGTACTAATTTCGGTGGTCTGTCAAATAGTCTTGATCAGGCTGTTAGGAATCTTGGGGTAATATTTGATGTGAACCTCGATTTTGATCATCAAATCACTGGGTTATGGCAGTGGAGAACTGAATCAACAGTTCTTGAGGTAGGTTGAATTTCTTGAGCTGACAGAAAGTACAACTTCTGCTGGGCCTTTTTGATGTGTCTATGTTGGATGTCCATCTTAGGTCCTGGGAGATTGTTGAGCCCAGAAATCTGTAGGTTTTCACTGTAGACACCGTGCTGTTGAGTATGGGGGGGCAGTGTTGGGGGACTCCTCTTTGAAGACCACTGTCATCACTGGTTTTTGGGGTTTTTTTTGGTATTTTTTATCCCCTTTTTCTCCTCAATTGTCCTTGGCCAATTACCCCACTCTTCCGAGCCATCCCGATCGCTGCTCCACACCCTCTGCCGATCCGGGAACAGTCCATGGTTGGGGTGAGTGGGATCTCTGCTGACGCTGAGACCCCTTTGAAAGCAGCGTTTGTGAGTCACCACCAGAGGAGTCACCACACAGATGGGCTGGAATTGAATCAAGGACCCTCTTGCTGTGAGGCAATGGAGCTAACTAATGAACTACTGTGCTGGCTGTTTTGAACTGGTAATCTTGAACCTTTTCATGTAATCCATTTTGTTGCGATCTATCATGGACTGTGGTGAAACAATAATGATTCAGCCCACTCTCATTTCATGAAAGCCTTTGCTTCTGAAAGTGTTTGCATTTGGTGCCACTCCGACCCTTCGTGCAAAATAAATAAATAAATGAATAAATCTCAATCTGTGCATTGGAACTGCTGGGTTTTCCTTCAGTCAGAAGTGGTTGTTCCACCAGAGAGGATAGGTGGGACTTCCTCCCCCATGGACCAACCTCTGCTTGGTCCAACAAAAATAGTATATTAACACAAGATAGTAATGGGCATTTATTTAGCTAGTGAGCCTTGATTGGTCCAGCGGAGAGGATAAGGTAGAACTTCCTCTCTGGTGGACCAACCAGAGAGAAGCATTAAAGATAATCAACAAACAAATGATAGTACTTTACCAGATGGTCAAAATCTTCAAGATTGGCTCCTTAATTAGAGATAAACAATGACCAAAGCCCTATTTGCACTGGACCAGTCAGCACCATAACGCAAACACGTGAGGCCCTGGGCAGCGAACCCTGAGTGGGTCCCTTTCCTGCAGCACTGAGCAGGAACACGTGTAACATGCCGTTAGGGTAACAACATCGAGGGGGGGGGGTTGTCGTGTAGTGAAGTGGATGTGTCATGTAGTGAAGTGGATGTGTCATGTAGTACTGGGACACTGCAGCTGGACCCTTCTCTCTGTGTTCCTTACCGCACGCTGCCATGCATGTCGTCCATCTCCTCATCTTTTGAGATTTTGCTCTTCCGATCGATTTTGAGCTTGCTCTTTCTGCAACTGGATCTCCGTGCTGTGTTGTGAGATAGCCTCCTGAATTTGCACGCAAAATGCTGTCAGAACTTTCATTTATAATTTCCACCACAGCCTCCGTAATTCCAGACCAGGAAAGATGCGGAAAAAAAGGCACAGAGAAAATAAAAAAAACTTTACAAAAAAAAAATTGACCCCATATTACTGAGATGACAATTCGCACGGGACTCATATTATCAGATGACCTCTGTGTCTGCAAAAATATGGTTGGAAATTCACAATGGAATTTTTACTTAACAAATTACGGACACAGCCGAGTCGCACGGGATTAAGATCACAGATGTCCTCAGCAATTATTACAAATTACTAGAGGTTCCCAGGCAAAACTAGAACCATGCGAATAGGGCTGAAGACGTACAATTATATATTATCAGCATAGCAATAGAAGAACAAGCTATGGTGGCTAAAGAACTAATCTAGAAAATATATAAACAAGGAAATATCCACCCAAAAATGTTGTCTTGTGGCATTTTATCATTTGCTCATAATGATGAGCAAATTGACAAATGGGTACCACTCCGCTTTAGTCAATCATTATCATTTTCAAAATCCCGGAATAAAGTCAGGATCCCCTACTCCCCTTGTTCTCATCGAGCACAGATCAGTGGTTTGAGGTATAACACATGATGCTATCACACAAACAAAAAAAGGAACTTGTGCTATATTCAGTGTAACTTGGAAAACACAGATGAAGTGATCTGATGCATCATTCACCCAGGTTTAAGAAAAATCTGAATACAACTGTTCCAGATATGGCACTAATGGACAAACGAACCAAAGAATAGAGGAATGACTTGACGGAGACTTTAGTGCCCCTCCAGTTTTATTATGGGTATCATAAAAGTATATTAAGAACTTAGTCAAAAATATTGAATGTAGAGTTAAACACTAAAAATGATGATGTCATAGATAAAGTTGTGTCATTCCAAAGATTATACTTCTCTATGAGATTGTAGCCATACCAAAAACTATGTTTGAAAGAATTTAATGTACCTGCCTTGGATTGGTTTGCCGCACCCGGGGACCAACTCCAGTTCGCCTTGCCATGCCTCGATCAAGGGCACAGACAGGAGTATTAACCCTAACATGCCTGTCTTTTTTGATGGTGGGGGAAACCGGAGCACCCGGAGGAAACCCACCGCAGACACGCAACATGCAAACTCCATACAGAGGAAGGCCTGGGATGACCCCCAAGGTTGGACAACCCTGGGGTTTGAACCCAGGACCTTCTTGCTTTGAGGCGACAGCGCTAACCACTGCACCACTGTGCCACCCAGAATGACTTTATAGTACATGCACCACACATGTACTCACCTACTAGGGTGGAAGATTACTTATCTGACAATATACTGGACAACTGTCTATGTTGTTTAGACTACTGAGCCACGGCATTTGACTTTTGAGATGCTAATCATTGGGGGTCTACATACCACAGGGCTGAAATGAGACGTATGCTCTACAATCCAACAATAACAGCCCTCTCTCTGTGAAGATTTCACTGAACTGTCGTTACTGAAACTGCACTCGTGCTTCAAAGCGATATTCTTTATTTTCCCTTGCACCTCATATCAATACAATGGCACCACAGTTGCAGAACATACACCTAATAGCAGTGTGCACCGAATGAACATGCCCTTGATGAAATAATGGTTGAATACGTCATAAATACAGTGGGACAACTGACAGATCCATGCGAGGCCCTTCAACTGGTTGACAAAGGGGGGTTTCAATCAAAGCCAGGAAATATTTATTTCATCCAGAAGAAAAAAGAGTGGCTCCATTAGGTGCAATAAAGTTTGAAACCCATTTGATACACATGTCAGTGATATAATATGTGATATATATGTGACAAATATATGATCGCAGAATTATATTCTGAAGTAGTGTAATTTAACGCACTCTCCGCGTGACAACCATTAGAAAACGTATTGATCGTCGTGTATAATTTGCCACACCATCGTAATTTACCACATCTTGTTGGCCAGGCACACCAGTCATCACAGGCAGTAACTAATTTGGTCAAGTACAGAAATGGTGCGGTGCAAAAGATTCAACATGCAGAGAGATAGGAAATAGAAAAATTATTATGGGCTTCTCATAATCTTTGGATTCTTCTATATCCTGGAACGTAATGAGACCTGGTTAGGTACTTTCTAATATCTGATTATCAGATTATACATACAAAAATATTAGAAGTATGAGCATACAACCAGAATACATCAATTTACATAGGTCGGTTAGCCCGGCATCATTTTCTTATTACTTTTTCTCCCTCAAGCCAAACTGGTGTCTTCTTGAAACTCCTACCTGACACGCCCAAGTAAAATCCTGAGATGTGGCTCAGCACACTTGTATGTGAATTTATACATTTTGGATGCCCTTTCAAACATTGTGCTCCATAAAATTTGCACTATTTTCGTATGGCTCTGGTTTATACAGAGGCATCCCTCCTCTATAGAGTTTGCTTTATAGCAACTATATTTAGTTGTAGCTGTCTCTGGTTTGATATTAACTGGCTCATTAGCCAGTAATGGGTAACGTATTATCAAAACCAGTCTGATTCACTGACGAGGGCCGTGTTAATGGATGTTTTGGTCAAATCATTTGTCAAATTCAGATGACAACAAAGATTTGGTACCTGGTTTAATACTGTGTTTCACAACTGGAAATGCAGGAATAGTAACGTGCGTATCAAGGTCAAGCAGTAAATATAAAATAGCTGTATCACGGCTCCTTTCATGACTTTTAGTTGACTTTTTTAGCTGTGCAACACTGTGATCTGAGTTACAGATGGAGGGTTTGGAGTTGCATGATTTGTACTGGCTGATATATTTGCAGAATCTCTTTGGGTCTTTTCAGTCTCAAGGTTTTTCTAAAAAAAAAAAACAACGCACAGTTCTGCTGAATTTGTGCAGGGAGTGAGATCAGACTGTTCAAGTTAAATTGTGATATTTCAGCTGTATCCAGAGGGAAATTCTCATTTCACTTCAACTGATGCAAGGATGTCTGAGCGCCGTGTCAGCTGCAGCACCCGTGGAGTTGGTAGTGATGTTTTACTGGGTGGATGTTTGCTGATATGGCTTTTATCACAGTTATCTGGTTGGAGTTCTCTCATCACTAGGCAACCTTATGTAAATCCTTTTTTAAGAGCCTGTGACAGGTCTTACTTACACAAATTCAACCACCCATAGACTTTGTCAACACTGAACCGTGACGAGTAAGAATGACATTCTTCAATGCCTTGCTCACAATAGAGCCACTCAAGAGTTAGGAAGAAATACGTTGATTGACTCCTCACCGTTTTAAAGACCGTCCCTTTTCCAGGGATCTTGAACTCATAAATAGTCATCTGGAACTATGGTCTTTCTGACCACAGGGCCGGGAATCTGTAAAGATATACGAAGAAGTGTTTGACAGGGGACGACCAGGAATTAAAAACTTCACCTTGAGATAAAACCTGTCTTTCTGTGAAAATCCAAAGATGTAATGACAAATGCTGTCCAGCAGGTCGCAGTGTTCTATTACTCTGCACTGTCGATGGCTCGTTGAGCGTGTGTGCGTGCGCGCGCGCGCGCGCTTAAACAGGTCACTATTTTAATAGCGTTTAGTAGTATGCTGCTGCTGTATTGCTTATTTTGTTAGCTTTTGTGTCCCTGCCTAGGCAGTGTTGTACCACCCGGGCTTCCTTCAGAATATTTTCTCGTTTCCTGTATGAGGCTATTCCCCTCTCGCTACAAGGGTTGTTGGCAATTTAGGTCTTGTAGATTAAACTGGTCAAATGTAAAGACTTACAGACGTGGCACTGTCGCTTCGAACCCAATGCCAGTGTCAAATCGTTGTATTACGTGGCCTCTATCGCCCCACAGTGGCACGGCAGTAATTATGAGCCATTAAACATGTGGAAGGCCAGCAATACAGGTGAGCAGGTAAATTAACTCGTTTCCGGGGCGAACAGGCCTATCAACTGAAACCGCTGAGCAAGGGGTTTTCAATCCAGCCCACGAATGCAAGCAATATTGTTTGTTTTCTACTGCGCCAGGCGGGTAAATATATGCACTTGTTGAAAACCTCTCTGAGGTAGGCTGGACTGACGTGAACAACAGGTAACTGTAACTACATGGCAGATGGATAACCAGTAGTACCTGAGGACCTGATTGAGAGCTACTGTGCTACAGGATGTTTTTACCCATCGCTCTGGTTTCTTATCCGGCGTTTATAAATCCCACGGGCACCGGGGTGGCATTGCGCAAGCTTGATTTTTGGAGTAAAAACCCCCTAGGCCAGTACGGACAGCTTCTGTGTTGGTACAGTTAATGAAAGAGACTCAACCAGCAGATTATCAGTCATCCTCTACGCTGATATTTGATGGGTAGCCGCGGGGCCTCATGCAGGGACATCAGCCCCACTCCCCCTCTCTCATTTTAAATGTAACATTTGAGATTTGTCTGCTCAAGGCATCCGTCAAAATGCTATCCATCTAAGATGACGTACCGAAGGGGGGGGGGGACTACGTTGCAGTAAGTGGCGGTTCAGTAAAGTAGCCTTCAGCCTGGCCTTCAAGGCAAGGTTCTATTCCTTGGCCCTCCAAGAAAGCAAGATTATTCTAGGTACATGTTTTTCGTTAACCCATCATCACAGACTAGAGGAGGAGGAGGGGAATAGAAATGGGGAGAGAAATGTTTGACATCGGGCCTATATAGAGAACTGGAATTTAACCTGGGAGAGAATTTGTTAACCCCCCCCCCCCCGATGCTCCTCCACACTAACACACCGACGACCGCCGAACCAAACACCGCTAACATTTGACGTCACTCTGATGCAGAGAGCCCCGCTTTAAAGAGAGAAGGGGGAGCGAGTAAGAGAGAGAGAGAGAGATGGCACAGTCCTTGTCTGCTACTTAAATGGTAATCGTATGTGTGTGACGACTCACGCACGCAGAACGGGACCAGTACGATGCTTCATTAATTTCCTCCATTGCTTTCAGTGACAGCAGCACGAGCGAGTAAGATACCGAAACTGGTTTATTACTGGTAGCCTGGACGCTTTGAGCCGAGGCTGCAAAACCCTCGCTGCCGGTTTCGAGTGATGTGAGAGAGAGAGAGAGAGAGAGAGAGAGAGAGAGAGAGAGAGAGAGAGAGAGAGAGAGAGAGAGAGAGAGAGAGAGAGAGAGAGAGAGAGAGAGAGTCTCTGGAGGCAGCATAGCCGTGGGATCTCGACAAGTGCAGGGGTTGCCGGTCCTGTCAGGGCTTCAGGAAAAAAACAAAACATCATCACAATCTTATAAAAGCAAAAAAAAATTATGATGTCAGTCTAACGGAGGCCACGATGAGACGGGTGATGGTCCCTGCCGTCCTCACTTTAGTGTAAAGCCTCTAGCTGGCGAGACCACGAGATAAACCAGAGAGAGAGAGAGAGAGAGAGAGACTAGACTGCCATGCAGGCGCGCAGTGAAGAGGCATGACATCTGGTTTCGGTGTCTTTGTCGTGTCACCTTTTTGGTCAGATAATCCTCGCCGAAGGCCTTCCACGGTGTAGTGAGAGGCGAGCGTTTGTGTGGATTATCAGCGCGGACGAATGGGGGGAAAGGAGGAGGACGGATCCGTCGCGTTGAGTTCGGAGGCAGCGCGCAGAGTTCACACGACGTTACTGCGTTAGAAAATGTCTCGCTGATTTTTTTCCCTTCTTCTTCTCCTGTTTTTCATTCTCCACCCCATCTCAAAATTTATTTTATTTCCGGGGGAGGGGGGAGAACAACGTTGTAGGGCAACCTACCTATATCTGTCGATAAGAAAAAGAGAAGGGTGTTGTCAGAGAGAGAGAGAGCGAGAGAGCGAGAGAGAGAGAGAGGGGAATGAGGAGGAGGGGGCATTATGAGGTGTTCTTTTTTTGGAAAAGCGGGAGCCAGACGGACACAGGGAAGGTGTACTGATGCGCGGAAGGCTGCGACGCGCTACTTTCAGCAGACATGATCGCGGCGCGGAGAGAAGCGGCTCGGTAGACGCACCGCCGGGCGGACGAGAGCCCACGGACAGCGAGCGGCGGCGTTACACGGCCGGGCCACATCCTGGCGCTGGCGTCGATTCTCTTTAGGTAAGCCGCATGTTTCCGCCTCTCCAAAACATGACACGGATTTTTTCTCTTTTTTCTTCTTCTTCTTCTCCACCCGTCTCTGGGTTTTGCGTGTGCGCCATCCGGGGCCAGCCTGTATGTATGTATGTATGTATGTATGTATGTATGTATGTATGTATGCCCGGCTTTTGTGACTTTGCACGTTGCGCACGCCAGCGATTCTGACGCACTGTCAAAATTTGGGACATGAGGTGTCAATCGTCGAGCCCCTCGTTGCAGTTCGTCTGCGCTGCATGTATCCCCTTCGTCTCCGTGGCATGGCGGGCCAGCCTTCCTATGCAACCTTGCCTGTTGATGAGCCGTCCCATCTGCTGCGATGCTGTATCGAATTAACACCTGGCTTTTGATAGTCGTCTCCGGATGTTGTTTTTAATTGTGTTTGGGATGACATTCACGCGGGTTAGATGTGGACCACAGGCACTCTGTCAATCAGCCTGGCTGTCCTCACCAATCCTGGATCTAAATTAGGGCCCAGTTGCTTCTACCCCCCCTTCCCGGACCACAGACACACGCACACACACGCACACACACGCGCGCGCACGCACACGCGCCTTAACTGCATATTGATGGGCTCAATGCTTGAATTACTGACCGTTATTATACACATGTTGACGTGATGGTGAGGCTTAATCACAGCCGTATCCTCCGGTAGGCCTTCAACTCTGCAACTGTCCTCTGACACCCCGAGAATGCTCTCTTGCAAACACACACACACACACACACACACACACACACACACACACACACACACACACACACACACACACACACACATTTGTATACTCTTCGCAAGCCCATAAAGACACAGAAACAAGCTAAAATATGTGTTTGTTCACCTGGTGATGGCCATCCTGTGAATTCATATAGCCTACATCCTGTGGAGATGCGGACAGACAGATACGAAACTGTGAATTGTACTTAAACGCTCACCCTGGTGATCCAAGGCGAGCTCCATTAATATTCAGTGCTGGTTGGCCAATGCGCAGTTGATGGCAAACAACAGGACCTCTGTTCTGATGGGTCATGTGTGAGAAATGGTATATTTTCATCTACAGGGGAGGAAATGCCTTTTTTTCATGGATATAAGGACTTTAGGGCCGAGGGATTTGACGCTTACACCTTGAAAAATCATGAAGGTGGTTTCGCTTGGCTTTGACAGAAGTTTTTTTTTTTGCTGGATGCTATACTCTCCTTTCCTCTCTGTGTAGAAGTGAACACCACATCAAACTGTTTGCTGACATTTGGGCGGCCTAACCTTTCCTTGCTCACATGCAAACATGCATACTGGGGTGGGGGGACTTTCTGAATTGCTCTTCGTCCTCGTTTTACCACCAATCAGATCTACCAAACAGCATTCATAACAATCAAAAATCAAACATTTTAAACTGTTTTGCAGGATTTTGTCTTCTTCCTTAAGACACTGTGCTTGCTGCCACCTCCCAAAGTCATCAGTAAACTCTGCTGTCAAACAAATGCTGCATTCTTGTGAATGTTTTTGAATTTAGATTGGCGACTGTTACAGGTGACGGCAAGCAGTTTCTTTTGGTTCACCAACTTAGAAACTCAAGAATTTTGGAAAATACTGAGGTCAAAGCAATGACTGGGAAAAATAAAAAGTGAAAACCTAAAAAAAGAAAAAGAAAAAAAAGGCTGTTGCAAATGAACTGGATGTATGCCATGATAGAGTCGACTCTGGATGAGGAAGGGAAAGAGATGAATGAACCGGCTTCAGCCTCTTCTATGTCTGTACTAGATGGAGGCAAAGGCTAAATGTCAAAAAGGTTGTGGAGGTTGTGGTGCCATTCTTGCATAAACGCGATACAATGGCCCATAAATGGAGCCATCCTTGAAGCAGATGTTGATATCCAGTTTACCTCATCGTGCTGAAATCACATTTTCATGGTCGGGGAATTCACACCATCGTGTCTCACAGACAACACTGCTGATTTTGTGTATTTGAAGGGACAACTCAGAAACAGTGCACCCTATAATAGTCTCCTGTCCCAGCATTTAGAGCAGTAAATGCCTCATCAAGAATTTTATAGACATTTTATTCCATTCAGGTTTGTGTTGAGACTTACTTTAATGTCATTTCCCAAAATCTCTGAAAACTTTACCCCTCTCCCCCCAATTGTATCCCCCATTGCGAATTTGCATCCAATCCCCTCCAGGTGAGATCAATACGAGAAATATTGTAAACTCAAAACATTCAAAAAATGTGTGGAATGCATAAAACATTTTTTGGATCAATGAGAAATCTTTCTTTAATCTGCTCTGCAGTGGCCAGATAGGCATGCAGCTGATGGGTCAAGAAATAAACTTCCTATTTAAACATTATATACCCTTTGACGTCCTAGTTCCTTCTCTGCTTATTGGTTTTGCTGATTCACTGAGCTATATCTTGAGACTGCACCTTTTATTGAGCAAGGCAGGCGGGAGGAAGCCTGAGTGATGTTAGCCTACTACCAAGCTGGCTGCTTTCGCTGTATAAAAGCAGATTCCTCACACTTGGGCGCCGTAAGCTGGCAGCAAAGTCTGGTTTTAAAATCCTTAGAGGTCTATGACGGAGGGCCGGAACATGCGGTGCTCGTGCTACATGATAATAGTGCAAGTTACGTGCAGAAATGTGAAGGAAACGGGAAATAAAATGCTCCTCTCCTGGTCAGCTGTGGTTGTGAAAAGCTTGAAATTGTTTTACTGGTTTAAAAAGTTGTCAATTTAGGCGGTGCTAGTTTGCGCTAATGCGATGTTATTTTCCTGGAATTTATTACGTCTTGCCACCTCTCTTAGCGAATTCGTGGGACAATGCAACCACAGGAACTGCCGCGGCCGGGAAGCGAACCCGTATCGCCCGCACCGCAGGAGGCATCGCTAACCGCTCGACTAAAGGGTCAGACCCGCCAACTAGCGGCCAGCGTGTCTTCTTATCCATGCACGTTACAACTCTTAGCGACAGTGGACCAGTGTTGACGCTACCTGCAGCTTTGCGGTCACGATTACGTCACCCTGTGGCGGGGAGGCGTTTCTAAATGATGGTCGATTCAAGTGTTACGTGTCGTCACGCGTTAACCCGCCATGTTGCCCTAAAGAAGCTGATTTCTTGTCGCTGTCATGAGTACCGGCTAGGCCTCAACTATGGAGGGGGGGGGGAATCAGCGTTGTAATATTCTGGATTTTTTTTCCCGATATGTATTTCAACATCAAATAATAAAATGGGGTTACGTAATTTCACCGTATATGTGCAGCTTTTGACTTTCAAGGCTCCATCGGCAAGGAACTCATCACTCTCGCAATGATCAGAGTGATTTTAGTGGCGTCAAATCACACTAGATTATGTTATTTGTGAGATGCATTAGAGCGGTTATGAAATGGTCGACCTTGCTAGATGCTCATGTTCCATCAGGCAATAAAAGTTTAAGCCTAATATGGCTGATGGGCCCAATTTGTCTTACGATGCATCCTTTACAGTGTGACTGGTGCGCATGAATGTACTGCGATGTGGATCCTCAGACGGTTGCTCGTTCAGCCCTGGTGGCCCCATCACAACCATGTGGTTTTTTGAATTAGCAACATCGAGTGCTTGATATAGTAACGGTTACGAATACAGGGCTGTTTTATTGTGTGTTAACTAAACATTTTGTTAAGAAATGCTCCAATACGGCATCTGGGTTGTGTAGCGGCCTATTCCGTTGTCTGTTCGAATCCCCGTGTTACCTCCGGCTTGGTCGGGCGTCCCCTACAGACACTATCGGCCGTGTCTGCGGGTGGGAAGCCGGATGTGGGTATGTGTCCTGGTCGCCGCACCAGCGCCTCCTCTGGTCGGTCGGGGCACCTGTTCAGGGGGGAGGGGGAACCAGGGGGAACAGCATGATCATCCCACGTGCTACGTCCTCCTGGTGAAACTCCTCACTGTCAGGTGAAAAGAAGCGGCTGGTGACTCCACGTGTATCGGAGGAGGCACGTGGCAGTCTGCAGCCCTCCCCGGCTCGGCAGGGGGGGGGGGGGTGGAGCAGCGACCGGCATGGCTTGGAGAGCGGGGTGATTGGCCAGGTATAACTGGGGAGAAAAAGCAGGGGAGGGGGGGGGGAGAAAAAAGAAATGCTCCAATACAACAGCGTTATCTCTGAAATTACAAATTACAGCGCTCCCGTAAAATCTTTTATCAGCAAACCGTGTTCAAATATTTATGGTGCGCGCTGGCTACGGGCCAGGTGCGTCATAACGCTGACATCACATCAGTGACGTGTAGAGAGGAGAGGACGGAGCCGAGGGAGATGCGCTCACTGTTGAGGTACATGTATTAACACTTTGAAGCTCTCGCAGCTTAATATGGCATTTATGTTTCCCTATCTCGCGGCTGCCCTAGAACTGGGGGTTTGAACGCTGTTCTCGTCTTTGATTGTAGCCCCCCCCCCCCCGACTGGGAGTTTTGCCAGAGAGTTTTAAGTATTGTGTCCCCTGGAGTATTCATGGTGAGCCGGCGGACGTTTAACCAGTTTGGGAGTGAGCGCCGTGAGTTTATCTGGGACGCAGCCCTGTCGGTGAGCCGGAGGACACTCGGAGTCAGAATCGTCTTTACTGGCCGAGTGTGTTCGCACATACAAGGGATTCGACTCCGGTTTGGTGGCTCTCTGTGTACTCACACAGAACAGCAGCCCAGCGGTCTCCAGGGGCATATGCAGGGAATGACTGTAGACAGGTCAGACCGTTTCTGTGAACTGCAAACAGGACACAAATAGTGCAAAGAAGTGAAGAGTGCGAGGCGTGCTGAAATAAATATTAAACGGTAGTGTAACCGAGCTATTTTCTCGCCCGGTGCGGGATTCGATACGAGGTGTTCTGCACCACAAGGCGACATCACTAACCGCTCGACTAAAGGATCAGACTTTCTAGTGGATCGGCCAGTGGGTCTTATTAGTAGTTTACAGTAGGAAAAATACCTTTCTTTATATCCACATAGTACAGTCTGTTCAGATATACAGCACTGAGTGAAACATATTGCACATTTGTGTTTTAGCCTAGCATGAATGTATATGACTTGTAGGTGCAGTGGGGGTATTCTAGTGTTGCAGGTTTATTGCACAGCGCCACAGTGGGTTGCCTGTTGGTAAGTGCGACGGCGAGGGGGGGGGGGGGCTGTCCCCGTTTCAGGTGGTTCTGGAGGTGGAGGCAAACGCAAGACAGGCCCGCGTGCTCCTTTCCCTGGCACTCGGAAGCGCGGCGTAATCGAAGCGTGATGGACACCCAGCGCGGCCGGATTTAAAATGTAAAACTATTGGGGCCAGAGGATGTGTGGAGCCTGACGCTCCAAACGCTGGCTTCAAATGAGAGGAGGCCCGGCGCGCCGTCTCGCAGCTAAGCGGTGTCGGTGGGTCCGTGGGATCTTCTGAGGCCTCATCAAAGATCAACTGGAAAAACCCAAAATAAATAAATAAATGAGCGAGAGCTGGAAGCAAAACGGGAGGGAAGGGTTATTCATGTAAATGTTCTCATAGCTGTGGTTTGAGGCGAGCGCCGACAAACAGTGAAATGATTAATGCTCCAACCTGACAAGGCTTTTCATTTTCCAGCCGACGGTGAACGCACAGGGTATTTCATATTCAGTGACTTCTGTTCTTTTCATTTATTTATTTATTTATTTACTTTCCAATATCTCTTGTCAGGCTGTTGGGGGGGGGGTGCACACGTAAGATCGGGAGTGATGATACACACTTTTTTTTTTTAATAAACGGGATCGCACACTATTGTTGGGGTCCAGAGCACGTTGTTTGATGCAATAATGAAGATTGATGTTTGCACGTCATGTGGTGAAACGGCGATGGTAGCAGCGGGTAGCCGTGCAACGTCCTCCTGCCACAGTTGTTTTTCTGCACGTCAAACCTTTTTGTCTGCCGGCAAATTAACTTCCTGCAATACTGGGGGCCTTTTTTTCTTTCTTTCAATAAGACATCGGTGGTAGTAGATTTCCGCTCGATGACCCCGAATTCTGAAGTCGGGCACCTTTCCCTTTATTTCACGTCAGGTTTGAAAAAGCAGCTCTGCGGTGCAGTAATTTGCCCACATACGACGGAGCTAATTGTGAGTCACAGAAAGCTGAATCGGTTCATGTGGACGTTGTGTCCACATGAACCGATTCAACTTTGTGTGAGTTTCCCCTCCCTGGATTATTGAGCGTGCATAAAGACATAGCTGTTTGTGATCTTTCTTGCAGTATGGTGGTAGTAAGCAGGCGTGTGCAACCTGATTTACATGTTCAATATTCCTCAGTGGTCAGATGCACCCCCCCCCCCCGTTTCACTATTCATGCTCAGCAATTGCTGCATGTTCTTCTCTTTTTTTGTGCCGTTGCACTTTTGCACAGTGAACAGAGCGTTATGTCAATCTTTATCCGTTTTCAATTTTTTTTTCCTTCCATGCATCATCTGGATCAGATCTTTTTGAGAATTCTGATCCGGACGCTTGGGGAGTTTGGGCGTGATCGCATGCGTGCAGACACCAGATATCAATACGGTTAAGGTTGCCGGCCACATATTAAAACAGGCGAGCTGGATTTATTCGGTTATATCTGTACGCTTCTGTACGTGCACTGGCTGTGAAAACAAATTTCCTGCAGGGCAATAAAGACTCTATCTGTATCTTTATCTGTATCTGTATCTTATCCAGCTTCAGGAGGCGTTTCTTTTAACACCTAAAAGCTGATAGAAGCTTCCAGAAATAGCAATTTACCCAACAAGCAACCATCCTGGTTAAAGAAATCCTAGCTTAGCCGCAGCCTTGCAGTCGCTACTTCAGTTTACCCAGCTTTAAGATTCTTTGATGCAGTGCAGTACTTACAAGATACCCCCCCACCCCTCACCCATTGAAACAAACCGACAGACAAAAACAACGAAAACAGTTCTTACCCTTGATGGTGGTTGTATTGTTTATACAATGAGAGGTTTAACAATACCTTAAAGACCTTGCATATAGCCATTATACATTTTATAAGGACCACAGCAGATGTTCTGCTGCCAGGCACAGGTTGCATGGCGCCAGGGAGATGATTTGTTTTATTTATTTATTTTGGTGGAAAATCAATGCCACAAGTCATACCGGCGGCGTGCGCTGTGCGTTAAGTCTTGTCACCCAGTTTGTGCCCAGCACCTTGTCTGTATTTACTGTCATATCGAGTCGTCGTCACGTTACGGCGAAAGTCGCTCTTCCAAACACGTTTCGAACTCGGCTGCTACGGTCTTTGTCACTGAGTTACAGCGGCCCACACCAGACACGAGACGGGGGGCAAGTAACTGGGTTTGGTTGTTTCTCAGCAGTCAAATGGTTTTGCACTTAAGAGACAGACACCTTATATTTTGCACAGGACAAAATAAGACAGTAACGGGTGGCGTGGCGGTCTATTCCGTTGCCTACCAACATGGGGATCGTCGGTTGGAATCCCCGTGTTACCTCCGGCTTGGTCGGGCGTCCTTACAGACACAACTGGCCGTGTCTGCGGGTGGGAAGCCGGATGTGGGTATGTGTCCTGGTCGCTGCACTAGCGCCTCCTCTGGTCGGTCGGGGCGCCTGTTGTTGGGGGGAGGGGCTTGGAGGAATAGCGTGATCCTCCCACGCACTACGTCCCCCTGGCGAAACTCTTCACTGTCAGGTGAAAAGAAGCAGCTGGTGACTCCACATGTATCGGAGGAGGCATGTGGTAGTCTGCGGCCCTCCCCGGCTCGGCAGAGGGGGTGGAACAGTGACCGGGACGGCTCAGTAGAGTGGGAAAATCAGCTGGATACAACTGGGGAGGAAACTGGGGATGACATTAACACAATTACGAATTTTAATTCGTAATAATCTTATTCTGAGTCATTGAGTAATAAGTTAAGCAATGGTCCCAACTAGGACCTTCACAATTTCAAAATAAAGGTTTTCTAAAAGACAGTATTTATGAAGATAATCTATAAACTTACATTTGTTTCTCCTATATATATATATATATATATATATATATATATATATATATATATATATATATATCCCCCCAGCAGGTACAAGTAGTCTAGGAGTATATTGTTTTCAAATATTTTTTTATTCTGCTTATCGGGTTAACTGCCTCTCCCAGTTTGAAAACTGCTCTCCTAAAGTTTTACTGCGTATTGTAAATGACAGTGAGAAGCTGGCCACAGATGCCGATCTTAAAAAGGTTGTTTTTATGTATCTACTTGGAATAATGAGATTAGCCATTATCAAAATCCCGAGAGTGACGGCGTGAGTACACCAAAGAAAGCTTACGTCTAATTAGCAGGTTTCCAATCGATTACAACCAGCCCTGTTTTGACTGGTAAATGGACTGTGTATTTATACAGCGCTTTTCTGGTCCACCGACCACTCACAGCGCTTTACTGTGTGCGCCTCACATTCACACAGTCACACATTCACACACACTGATGGCAGAGGCTGCCATGCAAGGCGCCAACCTGCTCATCAGGAGCAGTTACGGCTTCAGTGTCTTGCTCAGGGACACTGGAGCACGCTCTCCGGAGGAGCCGAGGATCGAACCAGTGACCTTCCGATTACCAGACGACCCGCTGTACCTCATATTACAAAATTCTTTCCATAAAAAAAACGAAGCATTATTTTTCCTTCTCTCCATCATTGTCTTTTGTTTGCTACAGGCAACCCCACCACCACCACCCTCCTGGCACCACCAGGTTCAGGCCTCAGCACCGATAGGCTGTGGGTCCCGTAGCCTCCTGCCGAGATATCATGAAATCGTCACACCTCCCCCACCCGTTGGCAGTGGCCCGTGCTGAAAGTGTTTATTCGTATGCACAATGGCTGTTAAAACAGATTTCCAAAGCTTCATTGGATCTCGCCGGGCCTCGAACCACTGAGCAAAGCTAATTTCACAGCATCACCACTTGTCACTTCCACATCCCACTCAGTTCATCCGCCACTTTTGTTGCGTTTGTGTTAAGTTTTCACAATACGCACAGGCCAATTGTGGCACCCCCCAGGTACATTAGCTGACCTTTGGGTGCAGGATCATGGATAGTATAGTGTAGCGAATTCGGAGGACAACGCAACCACAGGAACTGCCGCGACCGGGAAGCGAACCCGTATCGCACGCACCGCAGGAGGCATCGCTAACCGCTCGACTAAAGGGTCAGACCCGCCAGCCAGCGGTCAGCGTGTCTACTTATCCATGCACGTTACGATACGAAACTGGGTGTGTTGAAGGGATTGCCCTGAATAGTGTGATAGAGAGAGAGACCACTAAGACCACAGCGCCAAGCAGTCCCACAAGTGTCGGGGTCAGCTTGCGGTGTACACACACACGACATGGTCAGTGTTTGCAAAGCCCCTAAGCGGTAGTCTTCTTATAATGACGCTGATTGTAATATAGAGGTTATAAAGTCTGGATCGTATTGGATGTTGTGTTAGACATTTGTTCGGGGGGGGGGGTTTGTGATTTTTTTTTTATCCCTTGACGGGAAATCGGCAAAGCTTTCTTGCACAAATGATGGAGCGGAGCCGCCATTGATTGGCTGTTAAAGGCGGCGATGCAAACGAGAAATCTGCAGCAAATGTTTCTAACAGAACAAGATGTGCACACTGCATGCTCCATCTACCTACCGCAGTACAGGGGGGGCCGATGTGGGATAACGCTCCGGATTTAATATTATAGCTCTGACGATTATTCGATGTTGTGAACCTCTGCAAATGATTTGCTAGACTATAAATTTTTTTTTTAAAAATCAGTAGGCTATCAGCATACCAACCTTGTGAACATCCCCTGACTTACATGGAGCTGACACTTCCCTCTGAGTATGGGAAATGTCTGCACACTCCCCCCCCCCCTCCCCTCTGGGCATACACGAGATGTCAGTGGAAGCCTCCATCACATGCAGACAATCTCGCTGCATCGCTTAAGCTATCGTACCGCATCATCAATACAGCCGGACCATCTGCTTGGGTGTTCATCCAGCTGAATATTCGGAAGTTCACTCAAGGCAAGCCTTTAGAGCCAGACGCTGATTCCATGTGTCGGCCTGGAAAGCGTGGCAAATTAAAGTACATGTATTTACCCAAACCAGAGACGTACCCAGGTCATAATCCTTGCGAGGCAATTAACAAAACCTCATGTTCTTCAAAGGGACTTATATGACGGTCTGCAGCAGTTATTGCGGATTCCAGTGCTGCCCCCCCTTACATCCTTTGCCCGTGGGTTTCAGAAAAAAGAAAATCTTGCCGGATTCTCTTTATTTATAGTGTACAGCGTGACGAACTAGCAGAAAAAAGATGAAAATCCGAGTTTTCCTTTCATCGCTTACTTGGGTTTTTCTGGTCAGTATAATAAAGTCGGTCATCTATTTCGTTTCAGCGATGGCAAATGATACCCAAATGACCATGGTGCAATAAGGCGGCTTTCATTTCCTCCCCGGCACAGGTGAACAAAAATCTGAAAAGGCTCTTCTTCTTCTTCTTTTTCTTCTTCTTCTTCTTCTTCTTCTTCTTCTTCTTCTTCTTCTTCTTCTTCTTGAGTCCAGGTTTCCCCGAGCAGATATTTTGGGTATAAATGCAGTTGCAGTAAAATATGTGTTTGAGGGGTTTTTTTTAAATGCTTTTTTAACACTGCTTAATTTTTAATTTGTGTTTGGATACTTAAGATCACTACAGGACTATATTCCCACAGCGGTTTGACGGATTTGTCTCACCATCGGTGAGGGAGGCGAGCCAAACAAACAAAAGCGCGCAAACCAGATGGATACCAGACACAAAGGCGAGCCGTAAGTTGGGGACGGGCGTACCAAAGATAACTCCGAGCGCAGCCTAAAAGCAGAAATTAATCACATTTGATTTTCCAGTTGCCCTCACATTTCTTTTACCCCGGTTAAACCGAGTCACTCTACCTCACGAGTCTCTCACGCGTGATGTCTTTTTTTTTTTTAAATGGACAATTAAACATTTCAGCTAACTTCATCACAGTAGAGATACCCGGACTTTATATGAGCGGATTTCACGGCCAGCTTTACAGAGTGATAAAACCCCGCCTCACGCCACGCTAGGATGCTGCAAATCCACTATATAGTAGGATGGAAAGTGAAGGTCCTATTTTAATGTCCAAAAGTTTTGAGAAATGGTCCTGAGAATATTGGTCCTCGGGGACAAGCTTATGCATTTTGAGCACATACTATGAAACTGATTAAAATAGCTCTACTATCTGTTATTTATTTATTTTAAACCCCCCCCCCCTTTTCTCTCCAATTGTATCCGGCCAATTACCCCACTCCTCTGAGCCGTCCCGGTCTCTGCTCCACCCCCTCTGCCGATCCGGGGAGGGCTGCAGACTACCACATGCCTCCTCCCATACATGTGGGGTCGCCAGCCGCTTCTTTTCACCTGACAGTGAGGAGTTTCACCAGGGGGACGTAGCATGTAGAAGGATCACGCTATTCCCCCCCAGTCCCCTCCCGAACAGGTGCCCTGACCGACCAGAGGAGGTGCTAGTGCAGCGACCTGGATACATACCCACATCCGGCTTCCCACCCACAGACACGGCCAATTGTGTCTGTAGGGACGGCCGACCAAGCCGGAGGTAGCACAGGGATTCGAACCGGCGATCTCCGTGTTGGTAGGCAACAGAATATACCACCACGCTACCCAGATGCCCCCAACTATCTGTTATTGTGCGGTGCTCGTTGCACACTGAGATTATTCTGAGTATTACTGAAGCCAGTATTGGCTGTGACATGCTAATTAGGTTTACATAGGACATCAAAGATCTTCATGGCCACTCGCACAAATACTTATAATCGTAATTTGTCTTCTTGTCTCCCTTAACCAAAGAGCAGCATATAGGCCTACAAATTAATGTGCAATCCCTGTAGGTTTTGCAAAAAGGAATCTATTTTTAGTGGAAAAAAAATTATTTCAAAAGTCACCATTTGGCTGATTCTGATTATGACTTCATGAATTGAAATTATTGTTATCCAGCAAAATTAAAATATTTAATATTTTTTTCAAACATGCGAGGCTTTCTGAAGGTGATTATTGATAACACAACTAGCTATTAATCGATAGGACTGGTATGGTTTATTTTTGTGTCTGCCTTGTCACACAGTCTGCTACATGGCATGGCACAAACACATCTGAATTATTCAAGGTTGTGTTAGCGCTCTATGAGTTTGAATGGGGTAATGATGATAATGGCTGGCGAGATGGCTCTAAAATGGCATATTGATTGTTTGTTTTGTAACAACACTGGCTGCCCTTGAGACAAAGGTTATTATAGGACGGACTCTACCTTCCTCATAACTCATCTCGGCTAATCACTGGCTGTCCCCGTCAGCTCCTCTTTAATTTCATCCTTTATTTGACCATTTATCTGCCTCATAGACCAGAGCCATCTTACATCTGCGTTTTGCCCCAGCTCCCTCGCTCACGCCTCTTATCTGTCACAATACATGCACGGCGGTTCACAATGCCGTGCATTCACTACATTAGTCTCAGCCCTCATTAGAGCCCACTGACTTTTAATACCACTTCCTTCACTTTGCATGTCCGTCTCTCCGCCATTACATGCTGTATGTCATCAAGACTGCAGTAGACCCCCCCCCCCCAGCTGAGTGTATAGTTTTGTACCAATGTATTATTTGTGTTAACGGCTTTATTTTGTAGCCAGCATGTGTTCTGCTTGCTTGCTTGCTTGCTTGGCAGCTGAAGGTTTCTTTTCTGCACTCGCGTGTGCTTACATAAGAACAGAGCAGGTGTTGCAGACACGTTTTTCAGTAAAATCTTGAGTTACTGAGCTGCTCACTCTCCGGATGCTCCCAGCGAATACCAGTCTAGTGCAGTGCACTGCACATTTACACCGGGGAGTCTAGTAAAAGAACTAGGTATAAAAAAAAAGAAGAAGAAGAGGAAGAAATGTGGCTATCTGCATTCCATGAATTTTCACCAGTTTAGGGTACAGGTGTCTTTTTTTCCCCCCAAAACACTCATTTGTAAAGACCAGTGGTCTTCACACTCAACATCCGATGTATGTCTTTATCTTTTCAAGCCTTCGGAGACAGACATCACCCCCCCCCCCCGCGCGTGTTATTGCATCGAGCTTTAAAACTACCGCTCTCATGAATATACACCCTCTCGCCATCATCTTGTCTCACGTTTGCTTCTGCCGTGTCTCTTTGGAGACCTTCATCATCAGTCAGACTTAAAGCCTCAACCTGTAGTGCAGGAACCTCCTCCTGCCCGGCAGGAGATCCCTAATTCCTCCCAGGCAGTTCCAAGCAGGTCAGGGATTTAAGCCCAATTTAACATAGGAAAAATAACAGTGCCCTCATTTCCCTGCTGTGCATCCATTGTTCACACAAACCATCTGTATGGTTCATCCGAACCCACAGTAAAGGACTCGCATGAATACATACGCTGTGACGAGTACATATGTTGTGATATTTCAAGCGATCTCTACAATTAGAAGGACCGAACACAATGCAACCTGGTCTACAAAGGACTATTTCAAGAGTTTATCCTCAAGCCATGTTTATTTGTATAGCGCCAAATCGCAGTTACTGTCCAAGAGGACTTAACACTCATATCACATTCATATTAATTCTCCAAAAGAGGTAAATACAGTCAATGACATGGCGCTGCTGCTTCTTAGAGCCTTACAAAAGGTTATTTATGTAGTTTCCAATCTATCCTCACAAAATATCCCCGTAGTTTTGAAAGTGGGATATAAATGAGCTGCAACTTGACATTAGTCAAACTACTTACCCATGCAGGCAATTCTGTGGCTTGACTGTCTTTTAGCCTCAGCCGTCGCTCCACCTTTCATCCTTGTTGATGCTGTTCCCCCTCATCTTATTTTTCTCACCGTCCTCCTCTTCTCATCCCTGCTTTTGACCTCACTCTTTATTTTTCTCTTCTGCCCTCGCACCTCTCCAAAATTGTTTTTCTGTCCTTTAATCAAAAACCACCCTCACTTTTGCTGTGTGCAAGTCAACCACAGGAGCGTCAACGAGACACCCATGCAGAGATGCAGTGTGCAAATATAAGTCTACACAATTATTAACATTAAATATAAATATAACATTAACTAGCGGCACCTTGGGGCAGTGGTTAGCGCGGTCACCTCACAGCAAGAAGGTCCTGGATTCGAGCACCGGGGTAGTCCAACCTTGGGGGTCATCCCGGGTCATGTTCTGTGTGGAGTTTGCATGTTCTCCCCGTGTCTGCGTGGGTTTCCTCCAGGGGCTCCGGTTTCCTCCCACAGTCCAAAGACATGCTGGTCAGGTGAATCGCCCATATTAAATTGTCCCTGGGTATGAATGGGTGTGTGTGTGTGTGTGTGTGTGTGTGTGTGTGTGTGTGTCCGCCCTGTGTGATGGCCTGGCAGCCTGTCCAGGTTGTCTTCCCGCCTGCCACCCAATGACTGCTGGGATAGGCTCCAGCATCCCCATGACCCTGAGAGCAGGATATGCGGTTCGGATAAAGGATGGATGGATGGATAACATTAATTATACTTACATGGAAAACAGTTTGATATGATACATGTTTCATGTAAAATAAAAGTTAATTTATGTATATAAAGTCGAATATAAAGTTCATTTCTATATGTCTGTATAATGTAATTCAGAGGGTATAGAAAATATTAAGTGATATGTGATGGAAGATGTGAAAATTATGTTTTCACGTGTGCAAACAACACTTTTGCCTCTTTTTGTTGATTGTTTTTATTTTTTTAGTCACCTATGTCAAAGAAATAACAGTTCAAGCTTTTTTTTCAATGCCCATGGAATGCTGGGATACCATTGCTTCAGCCACTTCCATCATTATTATTATTATTATTATTATTGTAATCATTATTGTTGTTATTTTCTAGGGGGACAGACAGCTTACCATGACTGCACACTCCAATGTGTGATAACATGGGCAAGATGGCCTCACTATACATCTTTGGACCCAGTGGCGGTTCTAGCTTGTATGTTGCCCTGAGTAACCCCCCCTTCACACCCCCTCCACCAAAAAAACAAAACACGATTCTACACTAACCGTGATTTTTATTCAGACATTTGGAACAACAAAAATAGATAATCATAACATTTAAAACTAATATGTGTGTGTGTATATATATATATATATATATATATATATATATATATATATATATAAAGACATAAATATAATATCAAAAAGAAGTAACAAAGACAAATAGAAACAAATTTCAGTATATAAGTACAAATAGAGAATTGAATAACACATTAATCCATTGCTAACAAAAAATACACAAATAAAACTAAATTGCACAAATCCTATATCACACAAATAGAATACCACACTGGTTACTGAACTACTGCTCTTCAAACAAGTAGCACACAAACTAAATTGCACAACCGCCATCTAAACCCTGACCTTCCTTGCCTTCCTTGATGCCAAGTCGTCAATTACATCATCATAAGAAATCTGCCCAGCAGTTGCATGGTTAATACTGATGACAGCAAGGCCACTAAGGCGCTCCTGTGACATGGTGGAGCTCAGGTAGGATTTGATGAGCTTCAGCTTTGATGAGCCCCGCTCTGCTTCAGCTACCGTCACTGGAAGAGTCAGACAAATTCTGACAGCAGTCCACAAATTTGGATAAACTTCTGAGAGCTCCCTTTCTTGTACAAATTTCAGCAGTTCAAGCAGGGTCATGGTTGTTGACCGGACCGGCGCATGCACTTCTGCCGCTCCAGGTGACAAGCAATTATGCCGCCCCTCTATTTACAATGTATCATACCAGCAACAACACACAAACCCCAATATACCATACACATAATGCAAATAGTCTAGCGCAACGCTAGTGTGCTCAAAGTGTCAACATTAAGCATGACGTAGTATGCGGGCATTTTGCGGCTCTGTGTACAAATAATGCACCAAACAGGGCTGCATAATAACTCCAATAATGTGGTTACAGATTCTTTACAGCAGAGTCATGACAGCACTATAGCTATTTTCCAATTCCAAATAATCCAATTTCAGCTCCTCACACTAAATAATACCAGCGCAAACTCCCATTTGCACCACTTTCTCATATGTGTCAAACACACACACACAAATGTGCGCAAGCACCAACCATCACAACCTAAAACAACAACTAGAGAGCAAATAAAGCTCATTTTTCAGAAGTGTGTATGGCGGGCATATTCCCCCCCCAAAGACAATCAAAATTGGTTTCAGTAGGCCAGGCTACCAATGGCTCGTCAGAGCTGGGGTGGGAGACAGGGTAAGGAGGTGGGTGCAGGTGCAGCGTGATTGACACATTCTCTCTGCAATTCATTGTGCTTTCAGTACGCGTAGCCTAGCGAGCCTGCAGTTAACTGCTATTGGTTACTCCGAGATTTCACTCATAAATAAGTTGGCCCACATTTCGCCGCCCTTGCCGGTTGCCTAGTTCGCCTATGGACGCGCCAGCAGTGGCCGCGAAACCGATCGTGCAAATGTTACCATTCCGAATGTTTTTGTGCGGGCGCCCTGTGCCACCCCCGGCAAGACGCCGCCCTCGGTTGCTGCCCATGTCACCCAAACCTAAATCCGCTACTGTTTGGACCATTCTATTAACCACAATTGCTCCTTTCAAATTGGACTTTGCCAGAGGCGAAACAGCTGTCAGACTCCTTAGCTGGCATCAGACTGCCCACCCTCACGCACACACCCTTACAGCCACATACTGACACACACACTCCAACATAGCTAGTTCTTCACCTTGATCTACACTAATTAGTGTGCTGCCAGATTGTTCACATCGCTTGCCATTATCATACATTTTACTATTAACTCAATTAATGCAAATTCACACATGGGAGTTCCTATGTGTCTGAGTGTGCAATAAAGCATGCGCAAGTGTGTGTGTGTGTGTGGGGGGGTGTTGGTAGAGGGGGTTGTTAGATGCAGGGTTTTTTGGAGCAGTCTACAGGTGTTAACTATAAAGAAAAGTAGTCACCATGGGCAACCTATTGATTTTCTGGCCTGGCAGTGACAGAGGGTGTTCTGTCTAACCTCTACTTCTGCCTGCTGTTTTAAGAGCCCTGTCTTTCCCCCTCAGTTGTAAATAACCTCAACCCGTGCTTCATTAGAAGCCCTTTAATTGACTTTTATCAGGTAATTCTTAAACTTGTTTATCCGATTGTTTCTTTTTTTGTGTGACTTGTTTGGGCGACTCCATGGAGCACTGTTGTAGAGAAAAATGTGCAAATTAACTTGTGTACTTAAGTGCAAATTAACTCTTGTCTGGTGTTGAATCTCTTCCAGGATTCCTTCAGGATTACTCCACCAAGCCTGAAGTTTGATAAATGGAGACCTATAGATATGGATTGGGTTAACTGCAACAATGTTCACAAGTACAAAGTGGTGTGCTTTTGGAAAGCTCTAAAATGCTTCATGTTGTCAGTGAGAATAGTCTAGCAGATGGTGTGACTGTGGTTTCTGACTGAGCTGAGCATTGGAACATCCTAGAGAGCTAAGCTTAAATGCTGGGATGAGGCTCGGGGCTGCTGTGAACGCTGGCAACCTTCATGCAATTATAAGGTCACTTTGAAATTAACACTTTGACAAGAAGTTGCAACCTCAAATGATTATTTTCCTAGACAGACTAATCTTTATTGGGATATTACTGTCCGGAACAGATGTGCCCGTGAATAGCTTTAACTAAGAATCAGAACAGATTTCCTGGGAGAGGGATGTAATGGTCTACTTTAGATTAACCATAAATAAATAAATAAATATCTGAACATTGGTAATACCTAGCCTTCAGTATTACTCTACAGAAAGCTGTGTGTGTGTGTGTGTGTGTGTGTGTGTGTGTGTGTGTGTGTGTGTGTGTGTGTGTGTAGGCTTTGAGCTCTGTGTACATGTTTCAGAATCAGCTGAGAAGTGTAATGATATATGATTAATGACAATATTCTATCCAAATAGAATCAAAGAAGGAAAAAAAAAGTTATTCCCTGGGCCAGCATTAGTCTAGAGATTCATCGCAGTATTTGGACCGAAATTCGGTGTCATACAACTCACAGTCGGATGCTACAGACCTCACTCACCAGCTAGCGACACCCTGACAGGACCTCTGTGATGCAGCGATAGCTTACAGTTATCGCAGGTAAAATCCACAGCTTGTGCTTTGCCTAAAACTTATAATTGGAAAACATAAACTTGGGTCTATTACATCAATGATCTGCCCCAGATATACCGTTATCTAGATGCCTTCTTGTTGATCGCAGGATGATTTTTAAAAGAAAAAAAATTGGGAAATGTACACTCTTGTGACGTTTGACAGGTGTAACATGTTTGGAATGATTGAAAGCTTGGTTGACATAAAACAAGATAAATTCTTGTTCAAAATTTTGCTCAGAAGCTTTATCCCCCCCCCCCCCCCACAGGCTTAACTGGTCTGCTTTAAAGTACAGAGTGAGTTCCACAGATGAAGGCAAACAGGTTTTGAAGGGTTGCATGAGTAAAGTAGGCTTAACTTCATTATCCAGTTAAAGGATAATTTGTGAACAAGCTGGAGAAGTAGTGGTAGATAATTTTTGCAAAAATTTCAGAAGTTGTTAAGTAAAGTGAACTGAAAGCATGCAGGTAAGCAACAAGAGGGTTAATCTTCTGTGTCAGTGTCCTATTTTTAAAAAAAATAGACAAATTTGTTCAATACTTGGGGGGGTGTACAAAGTGGTCAGCCAGCTGAAATCTTTCACTGACAAAATGTCTCCTCAAGGAAGAATTTTATCGTGTTTGAACAGTGCTGGGAATGATGGTGGTAAACTGTGAGACACTCTGTTGGGGTTTAGAAGACATTCAAACTATGACACAAATTAGGATTACAGTGTGAACTGGTGTGTGCAGAGCCAGGGCTCTCATGTTTCCTACTGTTTGTTACGCCTACTTAACTGTATCTCCGCAAACAGCAAGAACTGATACACCATTTTGAACGACAGTGTCTTGTATAACTCTCGCCTGGCTTTCTTTCTTTCGTCATTCTGAATTTAGCAAAGTGAAAAGTTTAAAAAATGGTCACTAAAGAGTGTAACCTCTATTGTACGGCCTTTGGCGTTCATGCTTTATCTCGTTAACACGCTGGTTACACATTCAGGGCCATGCTTAATATACTGGCCGGCAGTAAACCACATAATCTACAGCTATTCTTCCCCACAGTTGGAGACAAGCTAATTTACTGTGGAGTAACTAACGGCCTTTAACGCGGGCCAGGGGAGAGGACTATGGAAATCAACGGATATAGTGACTAAAATGATCACAGTTTAAGATGGCCTCACACTAGGCGACTTTCCCAAATACCTTCAGTCTTAGCCTTGATTGCATCATCTTAATTGTTTTTAGGACAGTCAGCGCATTCCCATCACAGACAGTCGTGTAGTGCGACACCTCAAGGAACTCCGTTAAAGCTCTCACCAGTCACGCTTGTCATTACCCGATCCGTCACGGAAACCCGGTTTGTTTTACGCATGTGCGAACATGCGTCTACTTCCTGTCGGCGTCTGTCGAAACAGTTTACGGCATGGCAGTATGTCGAAGCAGTTTACGGTAGTGTCTGGGATAGTCAACAGCCAATGAGCTCACAGGCGGAAGTGACAAGATAAATCCGGAAATCCTTTGCTCGTTTGAAAAACTACGCAGCGAAAAACAATAGTGGTTGAAAATTAGATTATATACGAGTATAAATGTGTCTTTTTTGGGGGGGGGGGGTCAGCACAAACAGCAACACAAAGCTGCGACGACGGCGACAAGCACTTGCTTGTTCTCCGTTGCTCCATTGACCTCACGGTATTTCTCACGGCGCATTACGAGACTTCATTGTGAAGTGTCTCAGGGAGTTCTGTAATCTCCCGCCCCCAGGGATTTCCAGTTGTTAAATGCGACATACGTACTCAAGGACAGGAAGACAAGCGACTTGTAGTCCTGAAGTGTGACATGTTCTCCGACTAGAAATCTTGTCAAATCATGTAGTGCGTATCAGGCTTTACGGTATTATCGCGGCGCCGTTTACACATGCTGAAAATGTTTGAAAAATACAGAATGCAGAAGACACGGGAAAGAAGCACACATAGCAGGACAACACGTGTGCAGTAAGTATGTTTACAAGAGCACGTCACACCGAAGCCTTCACTTTAAACATTGACACGCTATCAGCAAATTAGACAAACTAAAACACTTTTCCCTGTTACAAAGTCCAAATGCATTCAAGTCAAAGTTAATTTACCTTCCATTCGCAATAAAGCAGCGGGTGGTAAGAAGATGGTTCATTAGGTTTGACATGGTGCCCTCTTTCACTGTAACTTTCTTTCAGCATGTTCTGCACTAAGGGTATTCATTAATTTCCCTTCAGCACATTTTATATACGCGGCGCAGTGGTTAGCGCGGTCGCCTCATAGCAAGAAGGTCCTGGGTTCAAGCCCCGGGGTAGTCCAACCTTGGGGGTGGGGGTCCTCTGTGTGGAGTTTGCATGTTCTGCCCGTGTCTGCGTGGGTTTCCTCCGGGTGCTTCGGTTTCCTCTCACAGTCCAACGCCATGTAGGTCAGGTGAATCGGCCGTACTAAATTGCCCCTATGTATGTGTGTGTGGGCCCTGTGATGGCCTGTCGGCCTGTCCAGGGTGTCTCCCCGCCTGCCGCCCAATGACTGCTGGGATAGGCTCCAGCATCCCCGCGACCCTGAGATTCAGATAACGGATGGATGGATGGACATTTAATACACTAACCAAAATACAACCATACTTCCAACGTAGCCTTCTTAGAAGAAGGAAAGTTCACCAGAGTGCTGTCACAGTTACTGTCGTCTTGCATGGTCCTACCGAGCTAACCGGTGAATTTAGCAGCCAAGTACACATTGCATACTGTGCCTCCACAACCGTGTACTTTGTATGGAGAATTCTGGCTGAGTGGTTGGCGTTGGGCAGTGGGAAGTTGCCCTTTTAAAAAAATTCCCTTTTTAAAACACAGTAATCAAACAGTTATTTTGATAACCAAGGTTAGAAATGCTTTACTTAATGTTGAATACTTTTACGGAAGTGGATCATAAAACCGGTAGCCATCCCATCCCTATAGTGTGAGCACTATGCTAAGACCCCGTCAGAGAGATATTGGCACGTCTTGATAACATGCTAGCTCTATCTGATATAGATAGATATAGTCTTTATTGTCCTGCAGGAAATTTGTTTTCACAGCCAGTACATGCACAGAAACATACAGATAACTGCACCGCAACGTACAGATATACATACAAGTACACAAACACATACATAAACACATAACATTCACTCACATTCATTCATTCATTACCCAAACTGCTTATCCTGCTTTCAGGGTCATGGGGATGCTGGAACCTATCCCAGCAGTCATTGGGCAGCAGGTGGGGAGACACCCCGGACAGGCCACCACGCCATCACAGGGCCGACACAAACACACACACACACACACACACACACACACACACACACACACACACACACACACACACACACACACACACACACACACACACACACACACACACACACACACACACACACAGTCACACCTAGGGGCAATTTAGTACGGCCGATTCACCTGACCTACATATCTTTGAACTGGGGGAGGAAACCGGAGGAAACCCACGCAGACACGGGGAGAACATGCAAACTCCACACAGAGGACAACCCGGGACGATTTACTCACACTCGCAGATAAATCTGGCTTTATGTTAGGTTAGCGAGCCAGTTTGTTTAGTGCTGTTATGGCAGAAGGGACAAAACTTCTGCCAAAGCGAGTTCTTCTCCATTTCAGAGTCCTGTATCTGCGGCCTGACGGCAGTAGTATAAGATACAAATGGAGGGGGTGATCGGTGTCATTCACTATTGTGAGTGCAAGGCGAGTGATGGCTCATGTAGTAATGTCTTATGGTGAAGTTTTTGATTAAATAAACAGGACTGCTGTAGCCATCGACTTTTCAGAAGTGGCTGCCATTTCATAGGGCTGAGGAATTGCAAATGCATGACAAGTAAATCACACCTGTTCACGTTCTTTGTATACACTAGAAGAACTCAACAATCTATTCAGGGAACCTCAGTAGTCAATCCAGGTCAGGTCTAAAATCCATCAAGAGGATGTCTGAGCCCACATAGCAATGGTGCCCTGCCTATTCCCAGGCCCAGTCCAGGAGTTGCTCTTCCTTCTGCTTCCCATTTACTTTGAGAGCATCTCACATCTCCTGCTCAGCCTGCCTATGGGGTTTCAGCTTAAGCAGAAGATCTTGTTGTGAACAATGACGTGCTTTCACTCACAAGACAATATCAGAATCTTAGACAACATCTAAACAGTCTCCTTGGGTCAAATCAACAGCGCAGCTCTGTCACAATTTCTGCTAAGGGGAGAATTATCTTCTTCTCCAAGAAGTAATGCTGCTGTTGTGAAACACAATTCAGGGAGCTCCAAAGTACCAATCATCTGGGACATGAATCATGCAGATTTTGCAACAACACAATACTCAATATGCTGCATCACTTCCACGTTTCAAATACTTCACTTTCACAGAAGAGTCAGTCCCCATCTTGTAAGACAAAATATGATGCCTACCTGATGAATAATGTGATAGCATTGGCTTCTAAAGTACCAGGGTAGGATGAACACCTTTGTCCCCACACTTGACTTTGGGGAAAAAACAACCAATGCATGAATTTAAAGTCCTCACATCTTGAGCAGTTTGTTGAAAACTGACAAACATGACCATTCTGACATGACGGTTCTCACCAAACCCATTTTAACTTTCAAAGGCATGGCACATTAGTATCAAGTACTACCTCTTAGACAAGCAAAAATACCAACGAAGCTCTAACTCCCCAAAGTATGGCATAATGACAACAGGGTATCTGCATACTTTTAAAGTGCACGTTTAATGACTTTCAAGACCTTTTTGATACCTCTAAATAGAAAAAAAAATACCATTTTCAGGGCAAAAAAAAAGAAAATCAACAAATTAGACAGTATACACTGTTGACTTTTATTGAATATGACAGGATGTTGTGTTGCTGTAAAGCCCCTTGAGGCAAATTTGTAATTTGTGATATTGGGCTATACAAATAAAATTGGTTTGACTTGAATATGAATATAAAAGCAATTTTCTATGCAAATTAGATGACAACAATTTCCCCTCGGGGATAAATAAATACTCAATTTCCCCTTGGGGATAAATAACGTGTTCTGATTCTGATTCTGAACACCCTTCTTGTTAGTTGCGAAGCCTGTAGCTCGGGCGGATGCATTTGCAGCAGACAATTTAGCGCTATTGTTACCACCAGCAGCCAAGTTAGCATCGTGCTCAACGTATGACTTGATAGCCACAGTGCTTTCTCGAGTGCTAGCATAGCATAGCGTTTGTGCTTTTTGGATTTCTTATGAGAATCTAGTGCTTTACAACCCATTGTCACCAGTTTGAATGTTCACGTTGTGCCTCATAAGAATTTCTGGATTATTTAAGCCACCCACCCACCATGTTTGTTGTCCTCCAGCCATTTCAGATCGAATTTACGTTTACCCATTTTCTTTTTGCTGTCGCCCACTAGCTACTGCCCCCCAGTCCCACTGCCCTTGGCTGTCTAGTGTGTGCTATTTAGCACAAATGCATTTTGCCTTGCAACAATTGTCGGGCTTTTGTGGAATATAAAATAAAACAAAACATAAAAACTGGACAAAAAATAGATATATCCTCATTCGGTCTAGCCCAGAATAAATGTAATGCCTCCCTTCCTAAAATTCTGTACATTTTAAAATATTTTTGGACCTTGAATTTAAAAAAAAAAGAAAGAAATTCAAGATGTTTTAAGACTTTAAGGATCCGCAGGGACCCTGGACAAATGGTGAACATGCTAACTTCATCCTACATTATAATTACAAGCTTTGGGACTAACATACACCATGGTCGGTGGCTTATGGCTTATTTACAGTTGAAAGGGTTTATGTGAAAAGGATCCTTTTTCTCCACATAGTGAGTACGGGTTCAATAAGAAACGCAGCTCTTGGTCTTTGGCTTGCTTAACTGCTGGTTGTCCACAGGCATCAACTAGCTGAGGCGAGCAGCTTGAGGTCTGAAAGAGTGCATGTGGTGAAAGCACCGGAAGCAGAAACGAACAAACAACACCCCCCCCCCCAAAAAAAACCTTCCTAAGGCAGCATTTTTTTTTTCCAAACGCCACAATTCTGTGGAGGGTTTCGCAGTTCACTTTAACCGTCCATTGACTTAAACACACCTGCGGAACGGCCCTTGACAACAGAGACAGTCCTTGAACATTTTCACCTGATAGGTCAACCTATAAGAAACAGCCAGCCATGATCCAAACCACCTATCCTGCTCTCAGGGTCGCGGGGATGCTGGAGTCTATCCCAGCAGTCACTGAGCGGCCGGCAGGGAGACGCCCTGGACAGGCCGCAAGACCATCACAGGGCCCCTATAAGAAACAACTCCCATCAATATGACTACTATTGTGATGTATCTCTCGTACGCTGTGAAGGTGTATATATACTGTGATTCTGTTTTCAATTCACTCATGGTTAACATAGACATGTGTTTATGATATTTCTATTTGCAAATCACACTAGAGTCATTGGGTAATTTGTATTTAACTAAACATTTTTACATTTTTCTTTACACACAGCATCCTCTCCATCTCATCTGTTTTTGGTGTGGGGGGGGTGCATGCATGCATATTTGTATGTTTATATGTTTGTGTGTGTCAGTGTATCACTCACTAATGCATCCGGTGCGGTTAGTAATGAATAAGACTATCTGACAGATTGCAGACCCTGGAAGACGTGACCCAGGCTCATGCTACACTAGTCAATAAGGCCTTGTGTAAGCTACGCACCCCAGGAACGCCGTGTTAAGTGCTTTCTCTCCACACGGGACTGTATAGACAAACACATTATGCCAGATGCCCACTGACAGGACTGCTGTGTTAAAACTGGAGTGAAAATGTTAGCAGTAGCAACTGATCTGCAGTGATGTTAATCTGCCAGCTATAACCACAGAACTGCTTTTGTACTATATGACCTAATACCATGCTATATGATGAGCGTTACCATGGTATCCGTGTTGTATAAGCCTGAGACCGTTTCTCAAGTCTGCTCCCTCTTCTGCTTTTGTTTGCTCTTGTTTTGCTTTCCCCCCCCTTTTTTTGGGGGGGGGTGGGGTTGAAATGCACTGTTCAAGAAGAAATACATATTTATAGATTAATTAACTTCAGCCCACTAGCCTGCAGTGTTATAAGGCACTAATTATGATTCATAAATATACATGTACAACAAAATTTTCAGATCTTCGGTAATGAGAGGAAAGGAAGCGTGATAGTGGCAACCGTCACATTTATTTTAACATGATATCTGGGATCTCATTGTAAAGATGGGGGGGTTTGATTAAATCACCGTTTTTACCACATTTGACAAATAAACCGTTGTGCTTCTCCTTTGGTTGCCTGCGCCGCTGTCTTTCTGCACCCGTTTCGTTCCCTGAAATTGGTTGTGCGTTGTGGCTGGATTGTATCCAGAGTACGTAGGATCTGATCACAGTGTGAGCCCGACCATTTTATTATCTGCCTTTGAAAATCTGATAACAAGCAGACAAAATCTAGACCTGTTGTCACAGCTTCTGCGGGTGGGTTGGTGATAGAACCAGCGTTGCCGCAGTTTTTGGTACGACGAGTCATCCTTGTTGATTACCTCTGAGCGTCCGTTCCTTAGTTGATCCTCAGTAACTTGTATATTTGTACAGGCACAGTAACGGGTCGCACTATATCGGTTTCTGTATCATAAAATTGTGTCACCATGAACTTTTCATCATGTGGGTGGGATGTATGCACCTCCTCCTTTCTTCTTTTTCTTCTTCTTCTTCTTCTTCTTCACTTCCCTCTTTACCAGCCAAAGACCAAGGTTTTCTCTATGCGACCTCACTCTTACTGTTGACTCTGTCTTTTGCAGCAGTGTGCAGTAATTTCCTGCATATTAGTGCATTAAAACTTTTTTTTGGCTGGATTTTATTTCTACGGCTTGCCTATGTCTGCACAATAATTTGATGAGGATTCAGAGAGTGCTGCTGTTTTTCACCACTGACTAAGAATGTGTGCTTGAAAGATGTCCCTAAGATGGAGTCAGTCAGAGGGCTGTAATGAATAATGTCCCCCCCCCCCCAGGCAGCTTTGCCCCGTTTTTTACCTTGTGAAACGGAGTACCGATCACACTCACTTCCAACATGCTGAAATGTTGCATGTCATCTCTCTGCTGAATTTTATTGTCATCACTTTTGTCGACTGGCTGGCAGTGGAGTGTAGATACCGAGGGGTCGGGGGGTTGAGGGATGAGGTGGTATTCAACCAACAGTTTGCGCCGCATAAAGCCTTTATCACACCTAAACGGCTCCATCTCCCAAAGCCAGAGTGAGATTAGCACTGCCCATTCAACTGTAATGGTGTGGAAGCAAGAACCACCCGAACAGAGTTGAGGGGGAAAGGCCAGCTCAGACACACGGTGGATGGCTGAAAGGTCCTGGTGGTGGTTGTGGGTGCGTGAAAGCGTGGCATATGTGGTGTGGGAGGCACTGGGGTATTGCATATTGCCCATTGTGCGTTGCCTACATTGTGTCAGTAGGTTTTCATAACTGTATCGCTCTCTGTGGACTGGAGTCTGCTACTGCACCACATTGTCCTGCACCTGACTGCAAAACCTTACCCTATCTGAGTTTTTGTCAATTTACACAGAAATAACCAAGCAATGTAACGGTAAAATAGATGTAATTGAACTATGATGAGTGGTAATAACCGAGTCATATCTGAGTAAAATTGTTTTTTTTCCCCTGTATTTTCAGTTTGCTCATCATTTTGATGATACATGATTATTTAGAATACTTTGTGTCACCGGATGGTAAATAGTGGTTAAACTTGATTATAAGCTGAATATTAAGTGTCCTGGGCAGCACGGTGGTGCAGTGGCTAGCGCGGTCACAGCAAGACGGTCCTGGGTTCAAGCCCCGGGGTAATTCAACCTTGGTGGGTCATCCCGGGTCGTCCTCTGTGTGGAGTTTGCATGTTCTCCCCGTGTCTGCGTGGTTTTCCTCCAGGCGCTCCGGTTTCCTCCACAGTCCAAACACGTGTAGGTCAGGTGAATCGGCTGTACTAAATTGTCCCAAGGTATGAATGGTGTGTGTGTGTGTGTGTGTGTGTGTGTGTGTGTGTGTGTGTGTGTGTGTGTGTGTGTGTGTGTGTGTGTGTGTGTGTGTGTGTGTTGGCGTTGGCCCTGTGATGGCCTGGCGGCCTGTCCAGGGTGTCTCCCCGCCTGCCGCCCAATGACTGCTGGAATAGGCTGCAGCATCCCCGCAACCCTGAGAGCAGGATAAGTGGTTCAGATAATGAATGGATGGATATTGAGTGTCCTGCTGAGTAACATAAGCATAATAAAGATAGCGCCACATTCAATATTCACCTTATATTCAAGTTTAACAGATAATTACTATTTATGACTGTGACACAAGGATTCAAAAGACTTGTTTGATATGTAATTTGCAAATTTATCCGATATTTTGTTTGATTATAGTGTAGATTACCGTGTAGATTATATTTAACAGCACTTTGCAACAACGAGGAAGTAAACCAGCAATATAGAAAAGCCCCCATTTTACTCATATATTACTCAGTAATTGCCACTCATAGTTAAATTACAGCTATGTTAATGCAGTTGTTTCTGTGTTAATGACTGGCCTTTAATTTTTAGCATTACTTTGATTTTGATTCATTTTGATCTTCATCCTAGGATGCCTAACAACATCAGGGAAAGGGACTGCCGATGGAAACTAGCCCATTACCTAACTCCGGTACATTTACATTTGTTTTGAGCGTTGATTAATGTACATTGTCCCTTCCCAAAGAAATGTTTAAATTAAATTAAATTTTTTGTTACTGCAGACAAATTTTTCCTGAATGCAACAAAAATCTTGCTTGACTATTTGAGTTTTCATTTTAGATAACATGGCCCTTTCCTGGGTGCCCCCATCATGTGGACCAGTACCAAAGTTTGTATTCAATGCTGCAGCATCAAACACTCCAAATCTCTCATTTATCAATTATATGAGACACAGTATCCATTGTGTTGCTTCAGTAGTTCAATGTGTAACGTCTCCTGTTCTCATATTCCGGTCTCCTTGACCTCTTGGTACATGGAGCGGTTGTTTTTGTAATCCTTTTTCTTTACTTAGTTATGCCATAATGACATTAGAACGATTATTAAACTAGCAGACTAATTTGATTAGTAGATTGCATGCTGGCATTTATATTATTGTTGCGGCATGTCAGAATTTTTTTTTTTATTACCAGATCATTTGGGATATCTTATAAAGGTTTTCATTTAATGACATTGATTCAATCTTAGTATGGCTCAATTAAAAATGTGTTACTTGGTGCATTCTATAATTTGAACTACCCACCCATGAGGTAAAACATGAAAGAAATTAGACTATAGTGCATTCTACTGTCCTGCAGTTGCCTTGGGATAGTAGACAAATCCCAAGTTGTGCACTAGCGAAATGTGATTTTCGCAGATTGTCAGTGTTTGTAGTAGTTTGAGTCGCTCGAGCCAAGGCATTATTGCGGGTCATTTTATTCCCGGCTGGGGAGTCGCAAGCACTTAACTCTTTCCCCTGTGTCAGCCAATTCACACCGTTGGTGATTAAATAAGCCACTGTTGCCATCTCAAGCCAAGTAGCACAGTCACAAGTCCCGCCTAAACAGCTAATTAGAGGCTGTCTGGAGCGGTCTCATTTGTGAATTATTGAGTTTTCTTATTAACATCCATGCTCTGCTGGTTGGACGGTTGCTTTGCCTCGCTAGTGAAACAATTTTAAATTGCATTTTTCATCCTCATTTCCCTCTTTTTTTTTAAAAGAAAATCTGCCCTTATTTTATACTTACTGCTCATGTAGTAAACAGATAGGTTCACAGTCATCCATCCGTCAGTTTATACTTGGCATGTAGCTCCCTCTTGCCATCTGGAGTTCAGTGCAGTTAATGGGGGACAAATCCACAATGCTAAAAAAAACTCCACAGTTTTGCTGTAGCATCATGTTAGCTTTTGCTAACATAATGCTACAGCAGCGTATGATAGCGAATTTGAGTTTTCATTTTAAAAATTTACACTAGTTGTTATTGTCCCCCGTTAATTGCATTGAACACTAGATGACAAGGTGTAGCTGTGTGTCCAGTATGGAAAAAAAGGATGGATGGCTGAAAATGTACATGAGTGATTAATATTGAAAATCCAAACTATTCCTTAAGGCTGTGCCAACTAGTGAAAATAAATCGATAAACAAACTGGAGAAATAAATCTGGCTTATAACATTATTATTATCATTATAGCCTAATGTTAGACACCCAGGGGCCTAACTGACAGATGTCTAAATATTACCTCAAAATGTTATGGTAAAATAAAACCGAATATATATTAGCTGATGGGCTATCACATCTATGATGAAAATAATCATTAACATTAAAAGTTGTACCAATTCCAATAGCATAATAATTACAATAAGAAAGTAGTGGATAAATGCCATCGTTGATAATTTCAACAATGTTGCAGATTTTCAGGTTGGTTTCATGAAAGGATTTTCGCATAAAACTGAGGACATTTCTGCAGTCTCACCCTGTATTCAAGACATGTCAGGTCGTACTTTCCTCCGGATAGGTCACAACTTGGCCATCCAAGTAGCTCACGTTCACGTGCGCTATGGCCGGAAATCTGGAGAAGAGATGGAGGCAAGAAAAGACAGAGGCGAGAGTCAATACCACAGGAAACTGAATGGCGTGGCACTATATAGTTATCAAGGAATGTCCATCCATCTTTTGAATTGCTACTTTGGATTCATTTTCGGCTTCATTTTATGAAATGTCTTACTGTTCACATGTATGACACTCCATGATCAGCCATATTGGGAAGAGCGTTTATGTCACAACTCTGCCACTTTGTGCTGCATCTAGAATTCCAATTTCTCCGACTTGATCTGACATAACAAGGTTTTCATGGGCGCCCGGGTCATGTAGCAGTCTATTCCGTTGCCTACCAACACGAGGATCACTGGTTCAAATCCCCGTGTTACCAGCTTGGTCGGGCGTCCCTATAGACACAATTGGCCTTCTCTGCGGGTGGGAAGCCAGATGTGGGTATGTGTCCTGGTCGCTGCATTAGCGCCTTCTCTAGTCAGTCTGTTCAGGTGGGAAGGGGGAAATCGGGGAGAGGGGGAATAGCGTGATCTTCCCACGTGCTACGCCCCCCTGGCAAAACTCTTCACTGTTAGGTGAAAAGAAGCGGCTGGTGACTCCACATGTATCGGAGGAGGCAGGTGGTAGTCTGCAGCCCTCCCTGGATCAGCAGAGGGAGTGGAACAGCGACTGGGACAGCTAGGAAGAGTGGGGTAACTGGCCATGCACATTAGGGAGAAAAAAGGGGGGGGTCCATAATAATAATAATCATAAGGTTTCCATATGGCACATCATGGTTAGAAACTCATTCAGACTGTAAATCTGAATGCAGGATTACTATATCAGCATTGCAGCTAAAGCATATGAAAAACAGTCGTCATGTGGTTATTTTTAAATAGCTGCACGACTTATCCTGCGTCATATCATGGCTCAAAATTATTTGTTTTCTGGCAGCTGAAGATGAAATGAAAGCTTAAATCAACTTTAACTGAATCAACTTGTTTATTTGTAACAGCCCTAAGGGATACCACTCAACAACAACTCTCCCACATCAGCTAATGAACTTAGCATCAGACTTCATGTAAACATGTACTTTGGCAAAATTTATGCACATACAAAGAATGTTTGATCAGCAGATATTTGTTACTACACACTTGGAAACAGGTTTGGTATTTTGAGGTGCAGTATTTGTTCAACTTGGGAGACAACATGGTATTTAAGCTACCTTACATGCAAGCATCATTTAGCATGATAACAGTCAAGAAACAGGTGGTTGCTAAACTGTGTTTTGTTCAAAGTCAGCAGTATTCAGAGCACAAATAACATTTTACTGAAGAAATTCAGGACGTCCGGGTAGTGTGGCGGTCTATTCTGTTGCCTACCAACACAGGGATCACCGGGTGGAATCCCCATGTTACCTCCGGCTTGGTCAAGCATCCCTACAGACACAATTGGCTGCGTCTGCAGGGGGGGGACCAGATGTGGGTCGCTGCACTTGCGTCTCCTCTGGTCGGTCGGGGCGCCTGTTCGGGGAGGGGGAACTGGGGGGAAATAGCGTGATCCTCCCACGCGCTACGTCCCCCTGGTGAAACTCTTCACTGCCAGGTGAAAAGAAGCAGCTGGCAACTCCACATGTACCGAAGGAGGCATGTGGTAGTCTGCAGCCCTCCCCGGATAAGCAGAGGGGATGGAGCAGTGACCGGGCACGGCTCGGAAGAGTGGGGCAATTTGCCAAGTACAATTGGGGAGGAAAAGAAGAAAGAAAGCGGGGAGGGAAAAAAAAGAAATTCAATTTAATCACAATATTTTTAAATCTCTGGCATTTGGACATCAGCGTCATGTTGTGAAGCTGATTGAAAAAACACATTTCGTTCATTTTCGTCTTTTCAATAAAAGGGAACATTTTATTCAAGCAATGTCTGTGCTCTATAGTTTTCCATCCTTTTTTTTTTTTTGGACAAAGTACAGCTAAAATCAGATCTATTCTGGTGGTCGCTGGTGACAAGAACGCTTACTTATGGATAGAACATATTTATTAAAAGTTATAAAATACATAGGCTTCCTTCTTATCGAACAGACTTTTTAAATCCGTATGTACCCTATGCGCCCTCGATGCGGAGAACTCAGCACCTTGCAGAGCATTGTCATTTTGCGCCCCTTTTCTTCAAACAGTCATCCTGATAATATCAGAGAGAGGCTGGTTTTATATTTTCCCCCAAATCTAAATTAGAAATGTGTTGATTCTCCTTAATGTTTGTCTAGCAGTTCCCACTGAATTCACAGAAAGTTGAATCGGTTCATCTGGACACAACATTTTATCTCGATAATGCTGTGTCCAGATGAACCGATTCAACTTTCTGTGATTTCCTTACCTGGAAAAAAATAAATGGCCTTGTTGATGCTTTATAGATATGTTCCTTTTTCTTTTTCTTTTTTTTTCAACCCAGACCTCATTAAAACACCAAGTATCAGTTAATCATACGGACAAAAGCTTCAGTCATGTCAGTATTGAGATACTCACAAGCATCAGCGGCCGTTTAGGCCTTCAAAAACCATGATATAACTCTTTTTCAAAAATGGGTACGGGCACATTTATCTCAATTAATTTTATGGTGATTCAGAATGTTTTGATTAGAAGGAAAATCTGATTAGATTTGGAAATACTTTTTCTCCAGTAGATGCGGTACACCCCAACCATACCAAACGTACTTGTGAGAGCAGTCGCCTGACAGTGCCGCAGAGGAAGAAAAAAAATGAAGGAACAGCACAGACGTAGCAAGGAAAATGTATTTGTGGAAGTGCGAAATAAAGTCATTTTTAGTTTGATTGAAAGATTAGTTAACGACTGTATGTGTGAGCTTCCTGGTTACACAAAATATGTAGAACTGTAAAATCTTTGCAAGAATCCTTTTTGTAAGCTTCATTCACCCATGATGGTAACCGAACAACCATGTTTCTGTTTTTTTAAGCCTGATTTACATGCAGTAAACGAATGGGATGGTTCTCATGCAGGATCTATCCACTTATTGCGAGTTGTCACACTTGTTCTGACAATAATGCCAGTTTCAATGGGTTAAAGTTCGGGGTTCCCACTCATAACCTGCTGGATCCCTAGAATATGCTTTATCACTAGACCACCATGTCTTTTTACAAGGGCTCCAAATAGGTTAGTCCTGTGGAGTGGCGATGATTCGGTCTCATATATATATATGGGATACTGACAATTACAAACAACTGGCAATTACAAACAACTACAAACTATTTTTTTATGTTGGCATTCTGTATTCAGTTATGTGCAAGACTTAACTGGGGAGTATTGAGCACTTGGCTCAGTAGTCTGTATGTTTTTGTGCCAGCTCAAAAGACCCTAATGAGTTAATGAGCACTCCTATTCACATTAGTTGACAGTAACCTGCAACTTGTCTTTGTCCCCCAGGTACGACTGGCTTCCTGACTGCAGGTTTGGGCGAATTAGGAGCTCTCACGATCAAGACGGATGAGACCTCAGAGTCTGCTCAAGGATGCTACCTACCCAAACAATTCATCATGTCATACTAGCAAAACGTTGTTTGTACGTCTGGTGATAACTTCTCCCTCTCCATGAATCCTGTTTTTTCCTATTTTGTCCCTATATAATCCACTGAATTTTTAATCCCTTTCTACATCCAACTGAGACCCTGGTGATATGACTAAAAGAGCCTTCATTTTTTTGGACATGTTGTTTTTTCCTGTGAGTTCCGCCAGCCAGCAAGGCTGTGGTGGGGGGCGACGCAGTAGTTCTCAACAGATCTCAGATCACTGTCTGGTGTGGCTCTTGGGGCTAGTCCTACACCTAGCTTTATCCTCATGTCAACGGGTCGACCTCAGACACCCCATAGTCACCACTGGCTACGGAAAGTTGCGTGGCATCAGAAAGGAGCTCAACAATGAAATCTTAGGCCCGGTAGAACAATACCTGGGTGTGCCATACGCCACCCCACCTATTGGCGAACGTCGCTTCCAGCCTCCTGAAGCACCAGGATCCTGGCAAGAGATCCGAAACGCCACCCATTTTGCACCTGTGTGTCCCCAGAATGTGCATGGAGTATTGCCTGAGATTATGCTGCCAGTGTGGTTCACAGACAATCTGGATGCTGCTGCAAGCTATGTTCAGAACCAGAGTGAAGATTGCTTGTACCTCAACATATATGTGCCCACAGAAGATGGTAAGTCTAGCAGACCACAACACTCTCGCCTGAAAGATGTTAAAATGACATGTTTGTACTATGAAATAACCAAAGATATCTCGCTAGACTAGGACTGTGTCGAGATAAAGTCAGGACAAGTGTCAAAACCCAATTTTGCTTGAATGAATGTCAATAATCAAGTTTCTCGCTTTCTCAAGATGAGACAGATCAGTTCATTGAATCATGTTTCAGTTAAGGTACAGTTTACAGTATATTCCTCTCTCTACTGTTATTGTATCAACACTTGGGTATGGTATTGTATTGCTCCCCCATGCAATGGCATCATTTAGATTATTTAGTCAGGATATTTAATACGAATAAAAGCGCGCTCTTAACCTGAGCCAACAGACACCCAGGAGATTATCACAGAATAGCAGAACTTGCACTCGGGTCAGTTTCAATTACTATTGATTATTCAGTCAGATGATTTTCCAGATTTACATTAAATTGTACAATCATGGCTTGCAGTCACCTTTTGCCCAAATTTCTCTACTTTTAATATATAGCTAGATATGATATTACTTGTTTGAAAGAGTTGAAAAAAACTAGCCCTGGTTTCCAAAACAAATTAACAAACCAGAAAACAAAACAATAAATCAGTAAACTGCATGGTAAATAAGAAATCAAAATAACATTAACTTGGGTCAAACCAAAAAAAAAGTACACTACATGGCCAAAAGTATGTGGACACCGACCGGAACATCACACCCATATGTGCTTGTTGAACATCTCATTCTAAAGCCATGAGCGTTAATAAAGAGTTGCCCCCCCCTCCTTTTGCTGCTAAAACAGTTTCCAGTCTTCGGGGAAGGCTTTCCACTAGATATTGGAACATGGCTTTGGGGATTTGCTCCCATTCAGCGACAAGAACATTGTTGAGGTTGGACACTGATGTTGGACGAGATGGCCTGGCTCACAGTCTGTATTCCAGTTCATCCCAAACGTGTTGGATGGGGTTGAGGTCAGGGCTCTGTGCAAGCCAGACAAGTTCTTCCACACCAAATTCAGTAAAACATGTCTTTATGGACCTCGCTTTGTGCATGGGGGCATCTTCATGCTAATGTAGGAAAGGGCTGCCCCAAACTGTTGCCACAAATTTGGAAGCACACAATTCTCTAGGATGGCATTGTATGCTGTAGCATGAAGATTTCCCTTCACTGGAACTAAGGGGCTTAGCCCAAACCATGTAAAACAGTCCCAGACTGTTGTTCCTCCTTCACCCAACATTAAAGCTGGCACTATGCATTCGGACAGTGATGCTTTACACCACTCCAGTCAACACTTGGCACATGATCTTAGGCTTGTGTGCAGCTGCCCGGCCATGGAAACCTATTTCATGAAGCTCCTGACCAACAGTTCTTGCGCTGATGATGCTTCCAGAGGCAGTTTGGAACTCAGTAGTGAGTTTTGCAACCAAGGACAGATGTTTTTTTATGCACTATGTGCCTCAGCGCTCGGCAGTCCCGTTCTGTGAGCCTGTGTGGCCTACCACTTCACAGCTGAGCTGTTGTTGCTCACAGACATTTCCGTTTCACAATACGAGACTTACAGGTTGACCGGGGAAGCTCTAGCAGGGCAGAAATTTGACGAACTGACTCGTTGGAAAGGTGACATCCTATGACAAGGCTACATTTAAAGTTACTGAGCTCTCCACTATGACCTTTAGCAGGGGCTAAAGTATGAGCAATTTTATCGACTATGTTATACGGTTTGGAGACAGTGGCACTGACGAAAAGACAGGAGGTGGAGCTGGAGGTGGCAGAGTTGAAGATGCTAAGATTTTCATTGGGAGTGACGAAGAAGGACAGGATTAGGAACGAGTATATTAAAGGGCCAGCTCAGGTTGGACAGTTTGGAGACAAAGCAAGAGAGGCAAGATTGAGATGGCTTGGACATGTGTGGAGGAGAGATGCTGGGTATATTAGGAGAAGGATGCTGAATATGGAGCTGCCAGGGAAGAGGAAAAGAGGAAGGCCAGAGATGAGGTTTATTGATGTGGTGAAAGAGGACATGCAGGTGGCTGGTGTGACAGAGGAAGATGCAGAGGACAGGAAGAAATAGAAATGGATGATCCACTGTGGCGACCCCTAACGGGAGCAGCCGAAAGTAGTAGTAGTTTGTCTATGTGGAGTGCATGGGTGTATGCTTGATGTTATGCATCTACCGGTGATGGATGTGGCTGAAATAGCCAAATCCACTCTTTAAAAGGGGTGTCCACATACTTTTGGCAATATGATGTAGGTATATATGGGTTTGTATTCCTTTTCAGTGAGTGGACACAGCTTCTGTCAGCCAATGTAAAAGAGTAGACTACATTTCATATATTCAAACAATCTATCAATCAATATGTGTTTGGACAATGCTTGAGATAATCTGTATTGTGGAACAGACATACAGGATGCTTGAAATTAATAAAGGCTCTATCATGCGCTTGTAAACTTGGTAATCAGGGGACAGTCCAGTTTTTGGCCATTATGTTTCTAAGTCTGTGAAGGGGGAATAATAAACTGGATCTTTTGTTGTCAATTAGAGCATGAAAACGCTTTGGGTCATACCATAAACCTAATTGACATTTTGCAAAATAATGATTGACGCACAAATCCACCAGCCAGTGCCTAGCAACTGCCTCTATCCACACTGAGCTCTGCTCGGCACTGCTCAGAAAACCCACGAAATGCAACATACAATATATTATGTTCGTCCAAAGACAGACAGAAGAAAAGGAAATGGTGTTGGGGAAACTTATCAGGAGAAACTTTGGGGGAAGCATTTTTTATTCTTGTCCACAAACCCAAATCTGATTTTCAGAAGTGCCTTCTATTGATTAGACTTTGTGGAAGACCACTCGTTTTACTCAATAAAGAAACCATCAACTGTACATCTGCTCAAGAGTAAGTTGATCTTACTCCAGCCATCTTAATCTAAACCTGCATGTCGTTACAGCAGAGGAGCTCATCTTGAAATGTAGAAAAAGTAACAGTAATTCAGGGAGGTGGCAATTGTAGGAATTTTAAAATGGTTAGTTATCAAAAAGTGTATCAGTTGGAGTACATGACTTGTGTCAAGGGTGGCCAAGATATTTAACTGTTGAAAAAATGTCCTGGATAAACTCACAGAGCAATGTTTGACTTCCATTTTAAGTATGAATGATTCTGGCAAGGGCGGCACAGTGGCGCAGTGGTTAGCGCAGTTGCCTCACAGCAAGAAGGTCCTGGGTTCGAGCCCCGGGGTTGTCCAACCTTGGGGGTCATCTCGGGTCATCGTCTGTGTGGAGTTTGCATGTTCTCCCCTGTCTGCGTGGGTTTCTTCTGGGGGCTCCGGTTTTCTCCCACAGTCCAAAGACATGTAGGTCAGGTGAATCGGCTGTACTAAATTGTCCGTATGTATGAATGTGTGTGGGTGTGTGTGTGTTTGTCGGCCCTGTGTGATTGTCTGGTGGTGGCCTGTCCAGGGTGTCTCCCCACCTGTCACCCAATGACTGCTGGGATAGGCTCCAGCATCCCTGCGACCCTGAGAGCAGGATAAACGGTTCAGAATATGGATAGATGATGCTGGCCAGCCTGAATCATACGTTTTGGGATGGCAATTGTCTATCTTCTGCAACATTGATATGAGTGGCCTAAAGTGTAAAATAAGGTGTTAAATTGTGTGACATGCTAATTGCGACCAAATTGCTGACTGTATTTTTTTTTCTTCTAAATGTGTAAAGCAGATACTGGGTTTCAGCTTTGAATTAGAGAATGGTACCATGTTAGGCAAGGCACACAGCCATTGAAGATTATATATAATGGTGACTGTATGACATGTATGATTTGGGTAGACTAAGATAGCTCATCCCTTGAAAAGCGAGCCTGAATAGCTTATAGCACCTATTTTGACATCCACTTTGAGTATGAGAACCTTTTGGGCCAAGGTAGTCATGTGTTGGCAGAAAATATTTGATATTGCCAATATGACAACATTTCTAATAGTAGCTTATAACACTTACTTGTGGGCCTACTAAGGTCTGGATGCACATTTGGCTATTTTTGTATCATACATGTTCATAGACTGTACATCACTATCTGTGAATCGGAAACAAGTTCAGCTTTGTGGCGTTCTGGTAGTATGACATTTCCAATATCAGCTAATGGGGAGTAGTTTCTCCTCTGTACAGTCCTGCTTTGTTTAAAGATACAGTTCTGGGGGCATCCAGGTGATATGGTGGTCTATTCTGTTGCCTACCAACACAGGAATCACTGGTTCGAATCCCCGTGTCACCTCCGGCTTGGTTGGGCGTCCCTACAGACACAATTGGCCGTGTCTGCAGGTGGGAAGCCAGGTGTGGGTATGTGTCCTGGTCGCTGCACTAGCGCCTCCTCTGGTCGGTCAGGGTGCCTCTTTGGAGGGAGGGGGAACTGGGGGGAATAGCGTGATCCTCTCATGCGTTATGTTCCCCTGGCAAAACTCCTCACTGTAAGGTGAAAAGAAGCAGCTGGCGACTTCACATGTATCGGAGGAGGCATGTGGTAGTCTGCAGCCCTCCCCGGATCGGCAGAGGGGGTGGAGCAGCGACCGGGATGGCTCGGAAGAGTGGGGTAGTTGGCCAAGTACAGCTGGGGAGAAAAAGGGGGAAAATTTGAGAAAAAAAAAGATACAGTTCTAAAGATTTGCATGCAAATGACTCTTTTATGATACTTTGGTTTTCCTTGAGTGTTTAAGACAATTACTGATCCATGGGAAAATTTATATGGCACAGAGTTTATTTATATCTTCACCATAACAGCCAAAGATAGAAGAATAAGGAAGGCAGTGCCAAGTTTGAAGGAGAACAGGACTTAATTTGAAAATCATGAGGCCATGGAACAACAAAAGGGTGGTGAGCCAGCGGGTTGGCTGTAAAAGTAGAGATCCGATCATTACAACGTCTGTCTGTCTGTGTCTGTCTGTCTGTCTGTCTGTCTGTCTGTCTGTCTGTCTATCTATCTATCTATCTATCTATCTATCTATCTATCTATCTATCTATCTATCTATCCGTCTGTCTGTCTGTCTGTCTGTCTGTCTGTCTGTCTGTCTGTCTGTCTGTCTGTCTGTGTCTGTCTGTCTGTCTGTCTATCTGTCTATCTATCTATCTATCTATCTATCTATCTATCTATCTATCTATCTATCTATCTATCTATCTATCTATCTATCTATCTATCTATCTATCTATCTATCTATCTATCTATCTATCTATCTATCTATCTATCTATCTATCTATCTATCTATCTATCTATCTATCTATCTATCTATTTGTCATCTATCCAGCATTCTATCTATCTATCTATCTATCTATCTATCTATCTATCTATCTATCTATCTATCTATCTATCTATCTATCTATCTATCTATCTATCTATCTATCTATCTATCTATCTATCTATCTATCTATCTATCTATCTATCTATCTATCTATCTATCTATCTACCTATCTGTCTATCTGTCTATCTGTCTGTCTATCACAAACCTAACTCTGTACCCTACGATTACAACTGTACACATACCTGGTATACTGTATGGGAAAAATGACAATTTCACAGCCGTTTCCCATTAACCATTTAAGAGCACATTCATACATATAGGAAGACATGAATTAAAACAAAAAGAGTCAACAACACAATTCCAGTGGTGTTGGGTTGTCGGTCTATGAAGTGCCCACACTGAATATCAGCTCCCACACAGGCACTTGGACAGAAGCAGGTGGTTCATAGATTTGTGTTGTGCAATTATGCTGTGAGCTCCACGCGAGCTACCGATAAGTTCATCATCCACCCTGCAAGAGAGATGAGCCAGTTAATTGTAGAAACAACTCAGCAAATGGACTTAAATATGGAATTCAACATAGCATATAAAAAGTATTATTGCTTGCCACAAACAGTGTGGGATCTTCACCAACAAGAGTCACAGTACAGGTAGGCCCCTTTTTTTTGACAACAGCTGGACAAGCAGCAATATCAAGGCATGTATGCACAAGGTTACAGACAGGCAGTGTATTATAGTTTCTTATTTAGTTATTTTTGTTTTAATTTGGGGGCGTTGCATATCACATCTGTTGCTCTTAGGGGGACTTGTCATGGACACACCAACTATCTGATCATTCACGGGACCGTTTGGTTAAATTTCTTTACAAGCCCTTCACTGCACTTACAAATAACATATGTTTTAAGTTTTATCAGCATAGTTTTTTTGTTGTATTAACCAATGTATTACCATCGTACTATTAAGTAATGTACAACCATTGTAGGCTGCAGTCGAAACAAAGGAAATGACCTATTATGGAAACAGGCTAGACTATAAATCTGTCCATTGTGTCACCGTGGCTGCCAATAGGAATCCAAAATAATTCAAATTATGATTAAACCTCATTATTTATTCATTACCAGTGGCGAAAACCATATAGAAAATGGTTTAAATAGTGGTTAATATGTAGCAAATTTGTCAGGGAATTATCCGAAATAAATATTTTTTTTAGAAATTTATTTCTAGTTTTTCCCCTTATCCCACCCGATTAACCCAATGGCATATGGCCGGAACACTTGTCGAATAACTCCCCTGGCTCACGTTTCCACAGGAAGGAGACAGTCGAAACACCAGCTTCCTTCAAACTCATCGGCTGCTCTCTCTATTTTACACACTGAAGCCTCGCATGGATTGCATCACCTTCAGGCCGCGAAGGAGACGTAGGGGGAATACTTTCGGTTGCTTGGCTGCAGGCGCCTGGATGGGCCAGAGGGGTCGCTGGAGAACGACGAGTCCCCGAACACTACACCGATTTACACCCACTATCCCTCGGGTAAGGGTGGCCTAATGAATGCCTTACCCCGTGGACATTCTGGCCATGACCGGTTACGGCGAGTCTGGGGTACTAACCTCCCAGCCAAATGACGAGCGGACTGCAAGAACGGCGGTTTATTCCGCTCGGCCATCAGCGGCTAATATTTTTTTTTAAAAAGAGAGTATCTGTTGTTCACCCATACAAGGTCATTTGTTAACACTGGTCAAATACCTAAATGTTGAATATAAACCTGATAATGCCTACTCCATGCCATAAATGTTGATCAAAACCTTTCTGCGTTGCTGAGTTAGTAGGCATTGGGGAGAAGCTTTGCTTTTTTTCATCTTAAGATCTGTGCTGATCAGCAACTAGAAAAACACTACATTACCCATGACAATATATAGGCCTTGCAGGGTACAACCAGAAACCATTTTATTTCTGTGCAGTGGAAAGCTGTTGAGAAAACAGATGGGCAGGTAGAAGAAGACAAGATCCAAAGCCTGTTGTTACGAGGAACGCATATGCCTGTGAGGATGTTGAGTAATTCTAATGACAAAACGCTGACGAGTCAGTGATTAATGAGTGCACTCAAGTGGTGTCAATGCAACCAGCCTGTTTGTGCATCATGGCTGCTGCTGCTGCTGCTGCTGAGCTGTATTTCCAACATGGAGACGCAGTTGTATGGATATGTCTGCATCTCTGAGTCTTGTTCAATTGCTGCAGATCTGGAGAGGTTCGTTCATGCCTTTCTGTCCTCCTGTCGAAATTACTGCAACCCTCTCTGTCCCAATATTGGCCGGTCCTCTATTTCATGCGTACGACCTGCACCGAGTGCTGTAGCTAGGCTCCTCACCAGAACCAAATCAAGGATCATATCGCACATCCCAGTTCTAGCATCCTTACCGATGGCGTGGCTGCATTTAAACTCGCTTCTCCCATCAGGCGGAGAAAAATGCACCCTTCGGCACACAGACAAAGGCTGCAGGCAATGTTTTTTCACCAGTTATCACACTTTTCTATTATAATACATGCTTTATGTAACTATAACAGTTGGATTTTATACACACAAGGCACCACAATTTAAAAACTAATTTATTTATTACAATACTGATTATCCATTTGGAACTGCAGGTAGGGCGGCGCCCTAGCGCCCCTAGTGGACGGCACGCCACTTATCTTTACAATGGCTCCGATTCCCATATCTTCTACTCCTCCTCAGTGGATGGGTTGGCTGTGATACCAATATAGATTTCCAAAATCTTTGATAGATTATAAATCATTAAACGGCCTTGCAACGACATATATATCTGACCTGCTGTCTTCCCTACAGTGCTCATAGGACCACGGGTCTTCTGACTAGTCTTTTAGTGCCTCACTCACATCTCAAACTTAAGGGTGACAGGGCCTTCACTTTTGTAGCTCCAAGACTTTGGAACAGCCTTCCCCACAATATATAGCACCTGCTAAATCTATAAACCTTCTTAAAAGGCAACTTAAAACCTGTTTTTACCCACTGACATTGAGCTGTCTGTCTGATGTGCCCTTCCCATGTTTTATTAATTAATTGTGTTTCGTTTATGTATTCGTTCGCTGTTTAAACTTCTTTGGTGAAAGTCTTTGTGCTTGCTTGCCTCATCCCATTCATGTTACTATCGCTGAACAAACGTCTTTTATTCTCATGCTTCAACTGTCAATAGGAGGCATTTTGTGCAAACTTTGTGTTTTTAAAGTGCCTTGAAAATAAAAAGTAACTGGATTGATTTTTGCCATCAGCTTTCTTGGCTACATCTCCGCAGTATTGCAGGTTAACATCCATTCATGGAAGAATGCCTGATGGGGGTATCGGATTATGTTTCACTATAGTTGTATTGGCAAATATATAAAATGACAGTGTAGCTCAAATCACTGGAGCCAATAGATTTGATGCCAAAACATATCTCACAGTGTAGTCAAACATAATCAAAACATTGTATGAAATAGAATTTGATACGGTTTTTCTTTCAGCACTTCATTCAGTGAAATTAGCTTCTGAACTTGGAGATACTGATGGCTGGATCAGTAACCCCTTCCTTCCTTCCTTTCTCTCCCACGTTCTCTCTCCTCTCATGCACAGGAAGCACTGACACAAACAGGGGGTAATTGGCCCCAGAAACTCAAGTTTCTATAATTCTTAATATACCAAAGAAGAAAGTTCCTTATGAATTAATTAAACTGCTGAAATGAGATGGGATGTGGACGCTGCATAAATGAAGCTTCAGAATGTCCAACAGAAACATTTTCATCCAGCAGGTTAATTGAATCAATAGAACTGATCAATTGTCAAGGTACACCAACTATATATATATATATATATATATATGTCAATACAGATACAGATACAGGAAAAAAGTTTTAATACATCGGCTCCTCATTAGTTGAGCACTTATAACAACACCATTGACGGTTTCGGAAAAAAATGCTATATATATGTACAATATGTAAGAATGTTGATTTGAGTCACGTTGTTATTCCGGCTCTCTCCAATCTGCACGGGAGGGTTATGGCTGAGGGTTGTTTGTAGATTATCGGGGGAATATTTTAGCTGACTTTTGATTGTAGTATGGCTTTTGCTGTTACCTGCTGTGATGCATTGTGAGCTCTGCTGGGAGCCACCCACTACATGATGTCAACAAGTCCCAAATAGTTTGGTTGATTTTTATTCATCTTTCCCCATTTGGCCACCGAGCGACGCGCTGACGTTTATTCCACGCATCTTTATTTTGCCGTCCTGCGCTGAAGTGCTAGCCGCGGCGCTGATGACACATGGTCATTGATACAGAAGGAGGAGGATACATTGTATCTCCATAGGAATGGAGATACATTGTCAGCCTACAGTAATTCGTAGTGGATACACAATATTCCTTTATCAAACAGGACAGATATGGTGTACAGTATGTACGTTAAGCTGTTTTGTAGTCGCATGCGTGCATGATTATCATAGCGGCACTGACGACACTTAATCAGCCAGTAAATTTACAGTGTCATTTTGACATGCAAAATGTAATGATAAATGTGAAAAGATGTTCAACAAATATTGGACATTATTGATATATTATAATAAGTTATGTTGCAGGATCCAGGCCAAGTTACTGCCATCAAGCCATGGGAGAAATCAAGGTTAATTATCTTAGTTTACTGTGCAGACAGACAGTGTGGCATACACAGAGCTTAACAGATTCATAATTAAAACAGCTGCACCTAAAACACTTATTGACTACCCTCATTTTTCTTCTTACTGACACCCGCTGTGGAAGCGGAAATTGTAGCGTTGTTGAGAAGGTGTCAGCATCTCCACTGCTGAACCAAAAATGCACGGTTAGTCCTGGGTTTTAGCTATCGCTGTTGTTGCATCTGTTGGTAAAGGTGTTGTTCTGTCATACCTGTATCTGTGTGTCAGCTTCTACAACTTTGCTTTCCTCAAACTTTCCAACCTGCCATCTTCCTCCGCGTTTGTCTGCTATGATAATAATGTAAAGCATTGTGCACCATATAATTTTTTCCCCAAAAAAGTATTTTATGAGAGTGACCTTTAAAATGAACAATTTCAGAAGTGTTCATGATTTTGATATTTGTCACTGCTGTAATGTTAGGGTTCTTAATTGTGGATAAATTCAACCAGTTTTCAAATGGTTGTGCAGTTCCTTAAAGGGGAACACCGGCCATTTTAAAAAATATTCTGGAGGCTATATAACGTGGTAGATATGCAATCTGCTCATGTCCATAAATTTTGCAAGGGCATGCCAGGAAACCCCCAGATGGCAGCGTTATTACTCTAAACAGCAACAGCCTTCCTATAGCGATTTTATTGGAGTATACAATTTCAACATGAACAATAAATGCTTATAAGACAGTGAAACTGTGTCATACATTTCTGATTTCTTTCGTATTTCAATAGTTATGGATAAAATGCAAGTGCTATCCACTCGAAGAAGAAATCCATCAAAGGTTTTCTACGCATATTCTTGTGTTCAATGGGATCCCTCTCCCATTTTTTACAATAGCAGTGGCACAGGATTGAGAAAGACAGAGGGGGAAGGAAGAGCAAAAATCCAACGTGTCTATTAACTGTCATCTGAATTCAGTTAGTTAACGTATAATTTATAATTATTTTATAAGTAAAACAGAATAAAGAAATAAATTAAATAAATTGATGAAAGCAATAAATTGAATGACTGAATAAAATGGGGAACTGAATGGTAAATGCAGGTAATGTTTGAATAAAGGTAGAATCAAGGTATAGGATTACAGCAACGTGTTGCTCAAATTGTAATAGAACTTTTACTTAAATATGCAATCTGTAATTTTTTTTTTTTTACATAAAATATGCCGTGTTTGATAATTCTTCCAGCTGGCATTTTTGTAGCACCAGCCATTTCATTCATTAGCATTCTGTAATTGCTCCATATACTATTTTTCATCGTAGCTAGCAAGGTCTAAGTAAAGAAGAAGGAATTGCATGTTGAATACCGAAGAGCAAGCAATAGGCACTAAAATACAAAACTAAGTTTTATCTGATATCTAATAAGGTTGGATTAAATGTTTGATATGTCAAGTCGGGTCAATTTTATTTGTATATCCCAATATCACAAATTACAAATTTGCCTCAGTGGGCTTTACAGCAACACAACATCCTGTCCTTAGACCCTCGCATCGGATAAGGAACAACACCCTAAAAAAAAAAAACTTGTAACAGGGAGAACAATAGGAAGAAACCTCGGGGTGAGCAAAAGAGGAGGTATCTCTCTCCCAAGATGGACAGACGTGCACTAGATGTCGTGTTGTGTGTAATAGCACACAATTTACAGAATACAACATTGAAAGTAGATAACAGAAATATGATGGAATTGTAAGCTATATGAAGAATGTGATGAGGAGGACACCAAGCAGTGTCCAGATGCCACCAGGACAGCCCTAGGACCTAAGCCACGTGACCACCATCATCTCGTAGACCTGACAGCAGGACAGACTACACTTGCACACAGGAGAGACTCGCATCACACCATTCACATACACAGGAGAAGAGACAAGGAAAGACATTAGTCACTCAACGGAGAGAGAGAAGTATATAACATTGAAACAAGATAACACAGTTATATGGATTTATAAGAGCTATAAAGAGTGTGATGAGGAGGATGCCAAGCAACATCCAGGTGGCGGCCACCATCACCATGGAGACGTGGGGAGAGGACAGACTACACGTGCATACAGGGGAGACTCACATCACACTGTTCACATATATGGGAGAAGAGACAGGAAAAGTATTCCGAGAAATACATGTGAGAGAGAACAGTTGCAATAATCAATAATCTGTACTGTATAATCTCATCAACAGGACAGAACTTGGTGAATTCATTGAGACAGAAACTGACCTGCCATGCAGTACAGGTCACAAAGTATTCAATTTAAAGGCAACTAATTGTAGGTTAAGGCAAAAAGATGTGTTTTAAGTTTGAATTTAAAGGATTCAACAGACTGATTGTCTGACGGCAGCAGGCAGGTTATGCCATAAGAATGGGGCCCGATAAGAAAAGGCCCTGCCACCTGCTGACTTCTTTTTAACTTTGGGTACACACAGGAGCTCTGTATTTTGAGAGCAGAGAGCTCGAAAAGGAATATATGGTTTAAGGCGATCAGACATATGTTGGGGCAAACCCATTTAGAATTTTTAAGTCAGCAGAAGCACCTTAAAGTCTGATCTAACATGGATAGGAAGCCAATGAACGGAGGGAAAAATTGGTGTAATATGGTCAAATTGTCTTGTTATAGTTAGGATTCTAGCTGCAGCATTTTGAACCATCTGAAGACTTGTAGTACTAGCACGTGGTACACTTGAAAAGAGAACATTACAGTGATCAAGTCTGGATGAATCAAATGCATGTATTAGAATCTCTGTGTCAGCCATGGAGAGGAAAGACTGAATTTTAGCTATGTTACGTAAGTGAAAAAAGGCAGTCTTGGTGATTTAATTAATGCACTTATCAAAGAAAAGGCTGGGATCAAACATAACACCAAGCTTGTTGGCTGCCACACTTTGTGAAATCACAGTTATTGATCATTGCTGTTACTTGATAAAATTGGTGTATATGTCTAGTAAGGCCAATGGCCAGCATTTCAGTTTTATCAAAGTTTAAAAACAGGAAATTTAGAGGCAACCAATTTATCACAGCAGCCAAGCAGGCCTCTAAATTAGTAATTTGAGTATGCTCATCAGCCCTTATAGGCACATACAGCTGAGTATCATCCGCATAGCAATGGAAATTCATTCCATGACTGCGTATAATTTGGCTAAGATGTGAAATATAAAGAAAGAAGAGGGCCAAGAACCGAACCCTGAGGTATGCCTTATTTAACATCAGAGAATTTTGATATAATATTATTATAGCAGGCACTCTGTGTTCTTCCAAATTAGTAGGATTTAAGCCAAGAAAGTGCTAGACTAGAGACACAGAAATTACATTATCTAAATAATAGTATACAGTGTTCAGTGGTGTCAAAGGATGCACTTAGGTCCAGTAATAGAAGCACAGAGGTGGAATCAGGGTCCATAGCAAGTAGAAGATTATTTGCCACTTTGGTTAGAGCAGTTTCAGTGGAGTGACAGGCCCTGAAAGCCGATTGAAAAGGTTAAAATAGATAGTTTCTTCTATATTGGATAGAAGTTGTTGATACGCAGCTGTCTCTAGTGTTTTAGAAAAGAATGGGAGATGCGGGTTGATGTGTTTCTCAGTATTACTGTGTTGGATGACATTGTTGATCAGTCTTCTTTCTCCAAAATACTGATTCTACCATTTTGCATGTGTTCCATAATCTAGAACCATTGAAAATTGTAACCTGCTGGTGAACTCTCTCCGTATTCAGGATCATGTTGGTTTCGAATGGAATTCTGGGATTTGCGGTATGAAAAGACTGTTGTGAGCACCAGATGATGCAAAAGCCACCAAAATGGGAGCCATAAAGGATAACTACATGAAAGTTAATCTTAGTAAATTGCTAAAGTGTTTAGCAGCTAACTCGTATTGACTTTTTTTTTTTTGGATTTTTTTCCCCCTGTTTTTCTCCCCAATTGTACCCAGCCAATTACCCCACTCCTCCGAGCCATCCCGGTCACTGCTCCAATCCCTCTGCCAATCCACATGCCTCCTCCGATACATGTGGAATCGCCAGCTGCTTCTTTTCACCTGACAGTGAGGAGTTTCACCAGGGGGGCGTAACGTGTGGGAGGATCATGCTATTCCCCCCACCCCCCTGAACAGGCGCATCGACCAACCAGAGGAGGCGCTAATCCCACCCGCAGACACAGCCAATTATGTCTGTAGGGATGCCCAACCAAGCCGGAGGTAACGCGGGGATTCGAAAGGAGATCCCCCTGTTGGTAGGCAACAGAATAGACTTCTACATTACCTGGACACCCCCTGATATTTTAGAGGCATGCTCACTATGAGATTTAGCCAGCTCCTGGTGAACGCAGACTTAGACAACTAAAATACTGAAATAGAATTTTGAAAGTATAATACAGAGAGGAAATTATAGCGCTGATTCTCATAATTATTAATGCCTGAATTAAGCATAAATGCCAACTGCACACAGCGGTGGAGGCAGTGTGGGCAATTAGACCACATCAGCATCATCTTCGTTGTTGTCTTCATTATTCTGAATTGGTGGGCTCACTGGACATCACCTGGTGATTAGGTTTGCTGCATTGGTCAGGGATCAGCATGGGTGCTCATAGTGAGGAGCTGTCATTAGGGACTGGTTGGTTCATAGCAGGAATGGCTATAAGCCAAGCCAGGGCCAGTTTGGGCTTACAGTCTTATTCAGTTAAGATCAGAAATGTCTGACTGAGGCCGAAGAGAACCGCAGGCTGGAGGTGTCAGGATGAGTTGGTCATCTTGGAGGCTCATTCTTGGTTTGATTGGTGTTGGTTAGCTCTAAGCAAGCATCAGCGTGGCGAGTCGTACAGCTTCTCAAAGCCTTTGCAGGTATGTAAATGATAATACAGCTTGGGGCACTCTCGGACAGCCTAGATCAGAGCTTTTCAGTAATGGCATCTGCCTAGATACAAGGAAGGATACGTAGCAGTAAAAGTGTCCATGGTCCAGAGGTTTGCATAGTTCAGCGTTGGATAAGAGGTAAGATTAGAGCATTTAAAAAAGGGAATGAGCTAGATAAAAGGTTCTTGGTTTAGCTTTTGGCCCTTCTCAGTGGGTGGTGGGCTGTTTCAAGCTTGGGGAAATAAGCTCACCTTGGAATTTCAATTACACTTTGATGGAAAGAATTGTCTTTGAACTCTTGTCTAAGATCAACACATACCTTAGTGGTACATTTTTGCAATTTGCAATTAATTGAGCTGGTCTGGTTATACTTTAAGCTCTCAATTCAGTCTAATTATGACCAGAATATAATTTGAAATGTGGCAGTTCAAGTCTCTTTGTTCTTAAACCTGTGTGTGTGTGTGTGTGTGTGTGTGTTTTGTTATTTTTTGGCGGGGGGGGGGGGGGTTGCTGAAGCCTGCTGGTTTAAGCCAGACGAGAATGTTAAGCATAGAGTTAATCTAGTGAAGGTAGTTAAGGCCTGTTTGAGCTCAAGGTGAATTATCCCATTTGTGAGGTTTCAGCTCCATGATCTGCAGGCACGCAGAGTAATTTCCTAAGCAAGGATAAATCCTGTGCAGTTCAAAGCACTTTCTTGTAGAGAAGTCACCATTATACTGTGTTGACTGCTTCAGTGAATCAAGTCCAAGTTAAACAAAATAATAATAATCATCATCGCATTTATATAGCGCTTTTCTAGACACCCAAAGCGCTTCACATTTTCTTATTAAGACATTGTTGGTTATTGTTTTTTAGACTCAGATGTGCAAATTAGATTACTGTAGACAGACTGACATAAGTGCTTATTGGCTCTAATTTAAATTTCACATTTCAAAATTCTAAACTTCTGTAAAATAAGAAATATAGTAGATATCTCACATCTCTCAAAGGGCACAGCACATTTGTTTGATTTAAGAGGGGAAAGTCAGAAATGTTTGACAATGTCAGTGGGGCCTTTCTTTTTTCTTTTTCCCCCCTTTTCTACCCAATTGTACTTGGCCAATTACCCCACTCTTCTGAGCTGTCCCAGTCACTGCTCCACCCCCTCTGCCAATCCAGGGAGGGCTGCAGACTACCACATGCCTCCTCCGATACATGTGGAGTCGCCAGCCGCTTCTTTTCACCTGACAGTGAGGAGTTTCACCAGGGGGACGTAGGGCATGGGAGGATCACGCTATTCCCCCCAGTTCCCCCTCCTCCCTGAACAGGCGCCCCGACCGACCAGATGAGGTGCTAGTGATGACCAGGACACATAGCCACATCTGGCTTCCCACCCGCAGACACGGCCAATTGTGTAACACCGGGACTCAAACTGGCGATCCCTGTGTTGGCAGGCAACGGAATAGACCGCTATGCTACCCGGACACCCCGAGTGGGTCCTTTATGTCAGTAGCTGTTACTAAAGTACCGCAAAGGGAAATTACAAATCTCCTGTACTGTCCTTTTGTCACATTGATCTAAAACTTAGGCCTACTGTGCAAGCCTGTCCAACTAAAAAGGGATTTCTCCGGCACTGTTAACGAGAATCTTCCCACATCTTCCGTCACACTATTAAAAATCAAGACAGCCAGTGAATTGTACTTATCCCATTAATAAAGAGATTGGCTTCATCTTTGACTAGGTGTTTTTTTTTAAACATTTGGTTAGTTAGTTACTGGTAAATAAGGATTTTCTTTCTTGCCATCTTTTGCAGGCTTTGTCAATTTCTTCTTTATCAATTGCTTCTTTGTGACTGAGAATTTGTAATAGTTCATTCACCATATCAAAGTTTAGAAATTAAAATGATGCATGAAAATGGCTGTGCAAAGTTAGAGCTACGGAAGTTAGAGCTGGAATTTGATTGCAATGACAAGCATTCCTATACATTGTAGTTCACATGAGTGGCATTTAAATAAGCTACATATGTGAGTAAACATACCTTTTTGTGGGCCTGACTGCTGCAAGACTACAGCAGCCCCATTCAGTCAGTCGGCAGATGCCAGGTCGATAAGTGTAAAGACGGATGTTTTATCACAACACATCTGTAGTTATGCTTTGGAATAACTTGCTCACATATTCGACCAGAGAATGCCGCAGAGACTCCTGCTTTAGTCCTTGGGGGAAAATGCCGCAAATGAGTGGGTCTGATTGAACATGTAGCTTGTCTTCATGTCAGAATCTGTCACTTATTGTAAGAGGTCACTGCTTACACAGGCCTGATGGTTTCCCCAGGGAAATGGTGTGGCCTATGTGTGAGAAATCGAGTGACTGAGATGGACTGAGGGAGAGTCCTAGTGGACATGAAATTTAATGCATTACATGGCCAGTGTTTGAATAGTTTTGACATTTATATAATGGTTTACAGTTTTTCTAAATTGCCTAAATGCAGTTCCTGAGACATTGTCTACATTCTTAAAATTGAGTGTACTTCCCACAAAAGCTAAAGTGTTTAAAGCAGCATTGTACATTATCTGCAAAAGTCCCTAAAACATACCAAATGTTAAACTTATTTTTCAAAATTAAATAAATTTGTCGGTGAGTACAACAAGTCACCAAATGAAAATGTCGGGAGGCATCCGGGTAGTGTAGTGGTCTGTTCCGTTGCCTATCAATACATGGATCGCTGGTTCGAATCCCTGTGTTACCTCCGGCTTGGTAGGGCGTCCCTACAGACGTAATTGGCCGTGTCTGCGGGTGGGAAGCCAAATGTGGGTATGTGTCCTGGTCGCCGCACTAGCGCCTCCTCTGGTCAGTCGGAGCGCCTGTTCAGGGAGGAGGGGGAACTGGGTGGATTAGCGTGATCCTCCCACAGGCTACGTCCCCCTGGTGAAACTCCTCACTGTCAGGTGAAAAGAAGCAGCTGGCGACTCCACATGTATTGGAGGAGGCATGTGGTAGTCTGCAGCCCTCCCCGGATCGGCAGAGGGAGTGGAGCAACAACCGGGATGGCTCGGAAGACTGGGGTAATTGGCTGGCTACAACTGGGGAGAAAAACGGGGAACACCCCCCCACACACACAAAAAAAAGAAAGAAAATGTGTCTTACTGTTGCGCAAATAAAGATAGGCAACAGCCTAAGTATCAGCATCAATATGTAATGGAAAACCCTGATTTCATCTTCCTTTAACTTATATGTATAATAATAATGATGATAATAATAATAATAATGCATTTATTTTATATAGTGCTTTCCATTGAACTCAAATATGCTTTACATAAATTGGAATAAACTTTAAAGCAACACACCGAAAACATGCAACACAATATAAATCACAGATGAAAACAAGTCTGAAGAGGTGAGTCCTGATTAACGACTTGAATGTGGGCAGATCGCAGCAGTCTCTGATGTGCTTGGGGAGAGAGTTTCAAGAGGAGAGGGCAGCAGGTCGAGTGCTCAGTCCTTGGTCTGCCTCAGATTAGGGGTGGATAAGAGGGTGGGGGGGCACGAGAAGGCAATGGAGACGATGTGTTTCTTGAGACGGGATTGGAAGAGTGGTGGGGATTCTGAGTCTCTACTGATTTGGGGGAGTGAGTTCCAGAGCCTGGGAGCTGCCCTGGAGAAGGCTTAGTTACCAAAGCCTTGGAGGTTGGACCTGGGGGTAGAGAGAAGGGAGGCTGAGGTGGATCTCAGGGACCAAGAGGGTTGGTAGGGGGAGAGGAGGTCGGTGAGGTATGGGGGAGCCAGTTGGTGAAGGGCTTTATAGGTGAGAACCAGGATTCTGTAATTGAGCCAGTGGGAGATGGGTAGCCAGTGGAGGTCTTTTAGGACTGGGGTGATGTGGTGCCAGGATTTGGTGAAAGGTAAAAGTCGAGCGGATACGTTCTGGACCAATTGGAGTCTCCTGATAGAGCTAGCACTGATGCCATAGAGGAGTGAGTTGCAGTAATCAAGGCGGGAGGAAATGGAGGCATGGATCAGTGTCTCAGCAGCAGGGCGTGTGACAGAGGGTCTTATTTTCCCAATGTGGTGGTAGAAGGAGGATTTGACAATTTGGCAGATATGGGGCTCAAGAGAGAGGGTGGGATCAAGGATCACACCAAGGTTGTGTGCCTGGGAGGAAGGGGAGACAGTTAGCCATTGATGGTGAGTGTGAGGTTGTTGATTTGGCTGAGAGTGGACTTGGAGCCAATGAAAAGGAGTTCAGTTTTGTCACTGTTGAGTTTGAGGAGGTTTTGCTGCATCTAGACTTTAATTGCAGACAGACAGGAGTCGATGTGACAGAGGGTTGGATTATGAGGGGATTTGGTGCTGAGGTATATCTGGGTGTCATCAGCATAACAGTGGAAGTCCAGGTTGAAATGGTGGAGAATCTGACCAAGAGGAGGATGTAGATGATGAAAAGGGGTGGGCCAAATACAGAACCTTGGGGAACACCTTGTGTGACTGTGGATGGAACAGAGCAGTGGTTGTGAAGTGAGATGAAGTGTGACCTCTTGGAGAGGTAGGACTGGAGCCAGCTGAGTATGGTGCCTTCAATACCGACATCTTTCCATCTGGTGAGCAGAATTTTGTGGCTCACAATATTGAAGGCTGCACTCAGGTCAAGGAGGATGAGGATATTAAAGGCTCCAGTATCAGCAGAGGTGAGGAGGTCATTGAGTACTTTAAAGAGTGCAGTTTCAGTGCTGTGGGGTGGAGTGGGCGAAAACCGGACTGGAGGGGTTTGAGTAGGTTGTTGGAGTGTAGGTGTATATAAATCATACTTAGACCTAGAAATAGCCAGATTACTGTAATTAATCTATAGAATAGGGTGTTAAATACTGCTGTAAATATTTTTCTGCACACAAAAATTCTATAAAAGCATTTATTACAGTATTCCAAACAGTTTTACAAACTACTGTAATGTAAAAGAAAACACTGAAAAGATGTGAATTTGACACAGTGAGATGTTACAACATCTTACTGGTCACCCAGCCTTTACTCTCTGTTTGGCCACAACATTTCATCCACACCACAGCGAATTTTGCACCTTGCAATGCACAGAGGGAAAACTTGCCATACAGCTGCCATACCACTATGCATTCAGACACCCACCCCTTGTATTTTCTCACTGCAATCTCACAAATATGATTGTCATTGTAGGGACTGTTGTTTTTAGCATTATGCATGAAAGAATTTGTGTGGTGATCGTATGTTATACATGCATGTGAGAGTAATAGAATTCAACCGTAAATATCTATTTAGATTAGTGAGACTTCATTGATTTTTGTCTCAGCTGTATGACATTTGTTTGAACAGGGCTGCAAAAATGTGCTTTACGTTTGTATTCTGTTTGAAAGCAATAGGAAATAATACGTGTTTTCATCAAATTAGTTAATAGTGTGGGGTTTTGACACACTATTTTGAGAATGCAGATCATCATTCCAGGACTGCATTTAAGCAATTGAGAAAAAAACTGTAAGAGGCCTTAAGTTTTTCATTGGCCTTGGGAGTATGTCAGGCAGCTACCCACATTGGGCACCGACATAATATGTTTCCTTCTTTCTTTTTTTCTTTCTTTCTTTTTTTTTGGAAAGCTTTTACTGCAATGTGTTTTGTGATCCTCTGTTTCCGTTCTTATAATTTCATATTCATGCCACTAAGATCCACTGTTATCTCACTCCGAAAAGCCAAGTCACATTATCGCCTTTCATCCTCAACTCTGATAATGACATTCTCCTTGCTGGCCATGAAATGGGTAATTTCCTCAAGCATTTTAAGCAATTTACCATGGCACTTTTATGCCTAGACAAATGAGAACAATCTTACACTTGATTAAAAAGTGTTCAGTCTTCCACTTATTGAAATTGCAGCGCAAACATTCCTGGTTGAGTCATTTTGAGTTAGCTAGCTTGCTTGCTTGCAAGTTGTCCATGAGGGGATCGTGTCTATGCTCCCCTCAGCCCTAAGTAACCCTAACCCTACAGATACACACAAACACACAATAAACACTAAGACAGAGAAGAGAATAAGAAAGAGCAACTCACCACGTTATAAATTAAACACTGAAGTTACATAGAATGAACAGAATAGAAATCAGAAGGGATATCCATCGAGGGAAAAAATGGGCTGAAGGAATTTAGCAATGACTCCTTAATGTGTGATGGGTTGCTGTGTTTTAAAGTGTGCTGGAAGGGGTCAGGGTCTCATCTGTAGTTTGCAGTGCAACATTGTCTTTTGTAGGCAACAGGCGGATTGTATTACTACACTCGGTGGTCTAAATATGGCCTTGCATTTGATTCATTTAATCAATCTACAGGGAGCAATGTTAGTTATCATCTTCCCTCTCCATCCTAAGGCATATCTCTATATGCTAGCTCTATGAACATGTTCTCTGCATCATTATTTGGACAAAAAAAGGGCTCAGCTTCATCTTCTCTCTGTCTGTTTAGTCCTCTTGCTTATTTCTCCCTGTATTACTTCCTACGTCTTCTTTCTCCTCTCTTCTCCTCTCCTCTCCTCTCCTCTCCTCTCTTCTCCTCTCCTACATCCCTGTATGGATGATGGTAGAGGGGGTCACTGTTCTGAATGCAAATCAGTGCTCAATGTCCTTCCCCACCAGGCCACTTTGCAGCCTTGCTCAGCTCAAATGAAATTCAAATGGCTCCATCAAATAATGTAAATTAAAAAGAAAGAAAGAATGAAAAAGCCAATGTTAGCTCGTACAGTGAGTTTAACACCCTGTCTGCCTCTGTCCCACTCTCTTTCTCCCAGTTTAGTTTTCTATCATAGGTATAGAGTCTCCTGTGTGGCCGGGCTGCTTGTCAAGAGCACTGTGTCAATGCATTCCCATTTCCTCCAGACAGTCCTCAGCCAAGGACCTCAGATCCTTCATTTTTATTGCTGCAAGAGCAGCCATTTACCGTCCTCTTTATTAAAAACTATATTTCAGCAGGACATTGGTGGAAGGGATGGAGCTGGAAGCTGAGGAGGACATAGAGCAGGAGTTGAGGAGGAGAGGAATAGGACTCGGAGAGCTGGATGATACTGCCCTGGATGTTGGGGGTTGGATGGGAGCTGTGTCTGACACCTTGTCAAGCTGACAGGACACCACAGACATGACATACTGCAAGCATCATCCCGTTTACTGCACTGAAGAAATGCAGAGGGACGGGAGACAGCTTGTGCTCGGGCCACCGGCTCACTGAACCAAACGGAAATGTTTTTGACTGAGAGAGAGGGCTGCATCTGTTTGAACAGCTACTGAAGCTAAATGATTCTGTTTAGACCCTTGGATTTTACCTCACAGCAGCCCCTTATCAAGTATAGATCAGCCTAAATAAACAGCAATCTGTGAACTGGAACAAGTGGAAGAGAAATCGCCGAAGTTCATAACCAACAATGTTCTTCAACTATCATTCAGCCTATTTGTATTTCTTTAATAGTTTGTTTTTATGATCTTCATCCTAATACCTGCATCTATTCCAAACCCACTTCAATATTAGTTGGAAATCAATGAGTGAACAAAAGTTAACATGAAAGAGGAACGTCATTTGTTTCCATGTCAGCTGTCCTTCTGAGGGATCCATCCATTATCTTAACCGCTTATCCTGTTCTCAGGGTCGCGGGGGATACTGGAGCCTATTCCAGCAGTCATTGGGCGGCAGGTGGGGAGACACCCTGGACAGGCCGCCAGGCCATCACAGGACCGACACACACACACACACCCATTCATTCCTTGGGACAATTTATTCCAGCCAATTCACCTGACCTACATGTCTTTGGACTGTGGGAGGAAACCGGAGCACCCAGAGGAAACCCACGCAGACACGGGGAGAACATGCAAACTCCACACAGAGGATGACCCGGGACAACCCACCAAGGTTGGACTACGCCGGGGCTCATACCCAGGACCTTCTTGCTGTGAGGCGACTGCACTAACCACTGTGCCATCGTGCCACCCCTTCTGGAGGATGTAGACTGCAAATTCCCACAGCAATGTATTTCAATGCAAAGGTCTATAGCTTCTTAGTATTGGTGATAACAAAGGTTTCATCCATCCATTCATCCATCCATCCGTCCATCCATTATCCAAGCCGCTTATCCTAATTAGGGTCCCGGGATGCTGGAGCCTATCCCAGCAGTCATTGGGCAGCAGGCAGGGAGACACCCCGGATAGACTGCCAGTCCATCACAGGGCCGGCACACACACATTCACACCTAGGGACACTTTAGTACAGCCGATTCACCTGACCTAGATGTCTTTGCGCTGTGGGAGGAAACCGGAGCACCCGGAGGAAACCCACGCAGACACAGGGAGAACATGCAAACTCCACACAGAGGATGACCTGGGACGACCCCCAAGGTTGGACAACCCCGGGGTTCGAACCCAGGACTGTCTTGCTGTGAGGCGACCGTGCTAACCACTGCGCCACTGTGCCGCCAAAAGTTTCATGAGATAATCTTTTCAAAATACCTTGATAAAATACTATCATCAGTCCATGTTGAGAAATATGTCTCGGTCAGGTGAGGAAAGAGCAAGATTGCGGTCTCTCAGTATCTATGCGTAGCTTGTATTTACTGTAGAACAGAGGGCGTCAGCAGTGAACAGGGAAACCCCACATACTTCACCACGGTGAGAGAATCAGATAACACACACCTGTTTGTTCTCTGTCTATTTTTCTGTTTCTGGGTAAAAAGATCGCCGTCATAGTTGTCATCTCTGTTGAAAAATCCACAGAACAAATATTTTCTCTCTCCACAAAACTCCCCATATTTGACAGCTAAACATCACACAGCCAGTGGGGCTAAACACAATATCAAGCAATCAACTCAAATTTAGTTTTCCCCTCACAGGTCTTCCACTATCCTCGTTCCACAGCTTCCACTGAAACACAATGCCCGCGCAGGTCCTTCGGAGGAAGTCGGGTGCACCGTTTCAAAGCGAGCCGCGGTCAATTTCCACGGCGCTGCTCCTCCTGTTTACTCTAGCTTAAACGCTGTAATGGACATTAGAGCGGGTATGAAATAAGAACGGCCTCCATTAAGCGGTGAGGTGTGGTTTTTAGAGTGGCGCTAAATGGTGAGGAAGTGCTGACTAGGCGGCACACTAATGTACCCTTCTCTCCATTACCGCCCTATCTAGTTGTCTGCCAACCTAGCCACCAGCTACCATCCGCTGCCCACCCCAGAAGTCCTTACCGGAACTAGCCTTCACACAAATGAATGAAGAGGATGCCGAAAACCCATTTAACATTGATCCTTTCACATTTAAATGGGAGATAAAACATTTCGTATCTGGAAGCCAAACTCACATCGAGGCTTTGACAGAAATCTCTTGTGCCTCACTTGGTATCCACCCTATAGGCAGAGCGATGACATTATGCGTTGCTTTTGTAAGTCTAGTCAATTCAAGTTTATATGTATAGACCAAAATCACAAGTGCCGTCTCAGAGGGGGATAGAGTGTACGACAATGGACGACACCCCCCTCGCCTCGGATATTGCATAAAATTCAGCAGAGAACAGCCTTTTCAGGCAAAAAATAAATAAAAATGGAGAAACCTCAGAAAGGGCATCAAAGGTGGGCTCCCTCTTCCAGGATGGGTCCACGTGCAAACGGGTGCCAATACAAAAAGCATTGGCAGCACAATATGACATCGTATACTTTGTGTTAGTGCATGTGAGAAACAGATCGGTCATTAGCGCACTGGCAGAGTTACAAAGCCCTTAGCGCCCCAGTAGAAAGCAGAATTTAGTGAAAACGGGAGATTACAACGCCCCCGCAACGGAGGAAAGAAAATGTGCTGTTGATGGAGGGGTTGTTAGCACTATGCAGCAATAGATTATGGGGGCACTGTTCACCTGGTGTGTATTGTTTGTGTGTGTGTGTGTGTTTGTGTGTGTAGAAGCATGGCTGCAACACATAAAGTGGTGGCATTTATGTGCTGATGGAGACCTCCTCGTAGAATTTATGTGCTGATGGAGACCTCCTCTCATAGACCGAAGAATCTGAGATCCTTATCACGGAGGCCCAGAGAGACTGACACCGGGGCCTCGGTTATTCACCCTGATAAACGCTTGATATTGCCTGTACCCTATAGAGCGTTTAACCGGTGTTACCATTAAAGCTTAATTCCAGGCCCATCTTTGACCTTGGTAAGGGGGAACCCCGTCACAAGCCTTTAGAGGCGATATAAATACCGAAAGCAGCCCTCACTGTTTCAGCTGCAGGCACAGTGGAAGTGCCTGTACACTCACATTCAAATCCCTGGCTCAGTGTTTGCATTTTTCTTTTGTGTGCGTGCGTGTGTGTGTGTGTGTGTGTGTTTGTGTGTGTGTGCGTGTGTGTCTGTGTGTGTGTGCCTGCCTGTACGTACCCTCGGGGTCTTGGTTTTTGACAGTTTGACAGTCCGGTCCCTGAGGGCTTACTACGGAGGGCCTATTGCCTAAGGGCTGCAGCTCTGGTCTAAGTGGCAACAGACTCCAAAGTGATTTGGCATTACTTTCGTTTTCCTGACCAAAAAGAGTGATGTCTCAATTCTTCTCATTGATTTTCCTTTACAAAGCACTAGTGTGTCAGGAAAGGATGGGGAAAGGATTAAGGGGGAAGTAGCCCATGAGGTCATTTAGAGTGCAGTTTATGACAAAAAGCTGTATGGTGAAAAAGATGAGATTTGGGTATCTTTTCAAGATGAGCTGTGCTGTATTGCTTTTTTTTTTTTTGAGAACGTGCGCAAACAATATCTTTTGGCTTTGTATTTGCTTTCTCTCATGGTATAATTTTTTTTCTTCTTTTAATCAGTGCAACTTGTTTGAGTTCTGTCTTTTGACTCTCCTCCTTCCTTTTTTGTCTTAACCTTAGGTCCGCTCACAAAAAAACATGATGAGTCTACAATGAACAGACCGAGGGATGAAGGTATTTGACTTGCATGCTTTTTTTCCCTTTTTGCTGTATTTTCTAAATTATTTCTGGGTTACTGTGTTTGTGTCAACGGTTGTTTTTCTATCGTTAATGATAGGCTCATCATCATCATCATCATCATCAAACTTAAGCATTGCAAAGTATTTCACATGTCTATAGAATGAGAGATAAAAAGTACAAATGAATATAAATGCATAATTTATATTTATGGATAAAATAATAAAAAGTAGTGATAGGAACCCTGGGACTTGTAAAAAAAGAGATGGAGAAATACACCCAACAGATCCCGGGTAACATCAGAATACAAGAACTACAGAAGATCACACTACTTGGAACACCTCATATCTTATCCTAAGAAAGGCACTATCTATCAAATAGACTTCTACCTCATTCTAACCCTAGGCCCAAGGAATGGGCCCGATTATTATGTTGTATTATGGCATGAAGTTAAAGGAAATTTGTATAATAATATAATAATAATAATAACAATGAAAAATGATAGATGATAAGAATAGGTGTATGCATAGCAACCGCATCTATTCTTATAAGCATGCTTATCTACCGCCTCATACATCTCTCAGTCTCCTCACACACAAATGCAACTAAGCTACAGCAGTAGCCACATACAAAGCAGTTTTTCTGCTTTATGTATAAGGTAATGACCCTAGACACAGGGGTTTCTTTTTTCGGGGCTTACATCTTGGGGAGTTAGTTGAGTTTCCTGTCGTGGGTCCTACGTGGTTGGTCACCTCCATGCTCCGACTGAACTCTGCGGTGCATCAATGAAAATCAATATTCAGTCTTTTCTCACCTGCACTTTTATTCTCGAACAAAAATAGTATATTTCTTTAATCAAATCTACATTATATATTTTTTTGAATTACAGCAAATATTCATGCCTGCTTAATTTGTGTTAACGTTTGCATACAGTATGGCTTTTTTTGTTTTTGTTTTTTTGTGTGTGTGTTTTGTTTGGTCTTTTTCCAGCGGGGTTATATTTGGGACTCTGTGCTGTTTGAGCATTAAATTCTCCCTTCCTTGCATCTCTAATTGCTAGAGTTCAAAAAGAGACAGATGTAGCTAATCCAATTGTGCGGTTTCTTAACGGGGAAAACAGAGGAAAGGATTCACGCCGGATTGTCGAGGAGCGGCGCGGAATGAAAGAAGAGAGATGAAAGAGAGGGAAAAGAAGAGCTCTGAGAACACAGAGGTGGGCAACCAGGGGGAGCGAAGGAGAAAAGATAGTTGTAATGAAGACACGTGCATGATGAAATGATGTTCACACAGCTTTGAAAGTGCGAGAGATCTAGAGGAGCTGAAGGTGAGAGGGTGGAAGAGAACCCCGATGGGTTTTGACTGGTTTACTTTGGCCTGGGCGGAGCTAACTTGTTCACTTAATTGCTCAGGTACACATCAAGCACAGGTTGAAAATTATTAGAAATTATTAGCAAAAGACGATTAATCAATAGGATAGATGGAGAGGTGTTCGGGTAGCATAGCGATCTATTCTGTTGCCTCCCAACACAGGGATCGCCGGTTCGAATGCTCGCGTTACCTCCGGCTTGGGCGGGCTGCGGGTGGGAAGCCGGATGTGGGTATGTGTCCTGACCGCTGCACTAGCGCCTCCTCTGGTCAGTCGGGGCACCTGTTAAGGGCCGGAGGGGGACCTGGGGGGAATAGCGTGACCCTCCCACCACCTACGGCCCCCCCCCCCGGTGAAACTCCTCACTATCAGGTGAAAGGAAGCGGCTGGCGACTCCACATGTATCAGAGGAGACATGTGGTGGTCTGCAGCCCTCCCCGGATTGGCAGAGGGGGTGGAGCAGCGGCTGGAATGGCTTGGAAGAGTGGGGTAATTGGCTGGATAAAATTGGGGAGAAAAAAAAAAGGAGGGGGGAATCCAAAGAAGAATCAATAGGATAAATGAACAGGATTTTTCATTAATGGACTCTGTCTGTCTGTGAGTCAGTGAGTGCATCTCCAAGATCCTATGGCTGTATTTGTAGACAGGATTTGACATAAAACTCCTTTTTCCATACACCAGCATTCACGCCATGAACTAATTCAGACAGAAGGCTGATGTATCGAGCCATGTCCTGACCCAATATACCAACCTGTCCGCAGTTACAAGCCAGGGGATGTTGGGCCCCACCGTGAACTACGTAAACCAGCTATTTGAGGTTTTAGCTCGTGACTGCTGTCATGTCATTGGGGTTATTATGAGAAATTGGCTCTTTACAGCGATGTTGGGAATACTTTGCGGCTATACCGTTTGCCATGGGCGTGTGTGGTATGGCCACGGTGAGGGGAAGTCATAGCAACAACGATAAAGGCAGAAAGCAGTGAGAGAATAAAATGTAGTAAGGCGTCACCTCCGGCAGACATGGACCATTAAAGAAGAGGTGAACTTCGAAATTGTGGATCGCTAACGCTGTCTGACTGGGAGAAGGGCTGAGGAGAAGCGATGCAGAACAGGCTCGCGTTCTCCGGGATTGTCAGCATGTGTGCCCGTGCAACTTAACCGGCGGGCAAGGAGATTGCCCAAGCGGGCTGACCATTTCCGCTTTGGTTAATGACGCCATTCTAAACATCGAAGATCAGGTAAAAAGAGCTGCTCGGTGCCGCTCTTACTGCGGCCTCAAAGCACGTCAACAGTCAGATCATCTCTGTCCTTTGGTGACCCGGAGAAGGTCGTTCATGTATTTGTCTCCTCACCGTCTGACCACCGTGGCTCGTTCTGCACCAGCCTTGCTCTGAAGTAAGTCTGGTTCAACATGCCGATGCCAGGCTCCTAACTGGTGTGAAGAAACAGGAGCATATGTCCTGCCCGCCCCCGCCCCCCCCCCCTCCGCCGTTTAAGCCTCGTTGCACCGTACACTTAGCACTTTTCAACTTCAAGTGCATATCAGAATTGATAATGGCATGCAATCCTAAATGTGGCCTGAGGTCCTTATATATTTATTTATTTATTTATTTATTTAGCTGGCTAGCACTCTCCAGGTCCAGATTCATGACTATAGGTGTCCTTTGTTGTCATAGACCTTGGACTGGCCATCCCAAAGAGCTCAGGGCTAGCCAATCTTTTAAAATCTGTGTATATTTTTAAAGACAGGCGCTTCTATAATCGTATTTTAGTGTTTTATGTTCTGTTCCTTGTTCTCTGTCCACTAGTTCTTTTTTCATATTTCACTTTTAATATTTTGCCTTTTTCTTTTTTTTCAGTTTAATATATCCAATGACATCTTGTAAAAACTCTTTGTGATAGTTCTTTTGAAAATCCAAAGGAATTGAATCGAGTGCAACTGGACTTGGTATATATTCGTGAAGATGTTTCGCCTCTCATCCTAGAGGCTTCATCAGTTCGTGTCTTTCTAACGAGACCAAGTTAGTCTGACTAGCTTGGTGTAGTCATAAAGGTGCAATCGATTCAGTTCCTTTGGATAACCATGACCTGGATGAATGAGAACATTCACAGACTTCTTTTGAAAAGTGCTCGATATCTAAAGTTTATGATAATGTAGATAATAATAATAATAGTAATGATGATGATGATAATTATTATTATAAAATTAGGGAATCTGCAAACTGCTCCTTTATAAAATTGTCTTTCAGTGCTGGCAAAGGAAAAGAACTATGAGGAGATTTGGCACACACACACTAAACTCTCCATTGCTCTCTCTTTTTTCTTTTTTTTTTTCATCCAAAGGCGACTTTGTTATACTTGCTTTCGATAATACAATAACAATTCTTCATGTAGCTCTGGATATGAAAGGATACGAGTTATTGTCGTTTGCCTGGGAGTACATCTGGCTCGGCAGGCGGCTTAATTCTCAGTAAAAATCATAACGTGCAAGTGCAGAATGTGCATGATGACTGTATGTCAAGGTTATTTTTCTTCAGTATTTTCTCACATTCATTTCTTATTTCTTTTTTAAAATCCAGCTATTTCACCTTGATTTTAGTTTATATTTCTGTTTTTATTTCATTTTGGTTTTCGACTTTTCAAAAACATTGAGATTTTCTGGTGAATATTGTCGGCGGTTAAAATTCATGGCCTGTAGCTGTAGCTTAACTATAATCACCACAAACTTCTGCAACACTACTCAGAAATGACTCAAGATTGTATTGATGGATAAGAGATTGCTTGTATAATTCCACATGAAGGTACACACACACACACACACACACACACACACACACACACACACACACACACACACACACACATGCCATATCCTAGCCACAAATAGCAATTTTATGAGCTCACGACGCCGTGGTTAGGCTCCTATTTCTCTGTCCAGGTTAGTGTAAAAATGTCCCCTGAAGACTTGGTTTGACCAGATCCTGTTGGAAGAGTTAAAATGGCAGCACAATGGCAGCGCTGGACTAATGCCCGGAATTCAAACGCTCCATATGTGATCCCAGCATTGCATTCATGGCACGAGTATTGTCGTGAAGAGTGTGACTGATGACGGCCTTCCAGTGACACATCGCAGCCCTCCCCTGGCCCGGTCATGCTGGAATAATTGAACTTGTCTACATCTCTTCTGGGAAATTGTCAGAGGCTCACAATACGCCAGAGAGGGGGGAAAAAAGAAGGGATGATGATTTCGAACGTGTGACCGAGAGAGCTTGTGATAGAATCTGCCTGTCGTATTTGCTGTAATGTGATTCGTTAATGATGACTGCATGCATGTGAGGGCATGTGCATGTTTTATTTGTCCTTTTCAGCTGTGTGTCTTTGAGCGTGCATGTGTGTTTAGGTGCAAATGTTACTTGTGGCGGATGCCCAAATCGGGTGTGTGTGTGTGTGTGTGTGTGTGTGTGTGTGTGTGTGTGTGTGTGTGTGCGTGGCACACCCAAGTGCGTGTGTAACCTGAGATTCAGGTGGTGATGCAGGCGGGTGTGCAAATACGTGAGTAGAATTTGTTACCAAGGCAACAGGCATTCACTGATTCTGTGCAATAGAATGGCTGGTGCAGTTCTGTTAGAGAGAGAGGCAGTTTCCATAGCGACTCAGCATCGCAGCTGCCTGTGCAAGAGCCGCCTGTGCAAGAGTGTGTGTGCGTGTGTCTGTTTGTGAATACTTAGGAATCCTGTGTGAATTCCACTGTTCATTAGCGGGGCCTCGCTTTGCATGACTTGAACTGTAAAAAAAAAAAAGTTGGTTAATCCATTTCATCCGTCGCTTTTTACGGTTCGAGCCCCCCCATCCTTATTTCCACCCCTCTTTTTGGTAGTCTCGCACTGCAGCATTTTTACGTCCTTCCTCTCTCTATTCCTCCCTCTCCTCTGTCTCCCCCCCCCCCCCTGTCTGCCGCCCTGTCTCAGAGTGCTGGAGCTCATCAGGGTAAACAGATGCTGTAGCTGTTATTTATGTTTCCACTTGGTCTGCTTTTCATACAAATTATCCACAGGCCCTGCACAGCACAGACGCTCGGCCTAACTCGGCTGTGCTGGCAGCTCTCTCAGCCTTAGTGAAGACACTCAGACCGTACCACAGACGCCTAGAGAGAGGGGACACATACATGGGCTGATAGCATATACCATAGCAACACGCTGTGGGATGGGCACGGAGACTCGGTACCAATAACAGATAGGGCACAGGGCCCGACTGCACCATTCGCTCCGCACACAGAGGGGGGGGGGGAATAACCGTTTTTGGAACGTACCACCCCCAGCACAAGATGGAAGAGATATCTGAATTAGATATAGTGGGTAAGCCTAATATAAGACGGGCACATACGCACAATTTGAAACAAGAAAACTAAATCCTTCCTACAAGAAGGCGACTCCTCGATAGTGCTCCCCGGTGTCTTCCTCTCCCGTGTCCTTCAGTTTCACCGATTGCAGGCGAGCAAGGTTAAAAAAAGCAACAAAAAAAAAAACTGCAAACAACTTTGTCACTGATGAAGCTGAAACCCTCCGGGTCTAAACGGCTTCCAGACCCTTCAGCTGCACCGGATCAACTTGAGTTTTATTTGAAAGTGATGCATTTGACCAGCAGTACACAATAAAAAAAATCCACCGCAAATACACAATCTTCCCACTGTCTTTTGGCGATCAGATATCCTTGAATTTCTCAGTGTGCTGCTAATTCTCATGTGTGTGTTTCTGTGTCTGTCCCCTCTGTCGCGCAGACATCCGTGACCGCCGTAAGAAGCCTGTGATGCTTTTCATCCACGGAGGCTCCTACATGGAGGGCTCAGGGAACATGTTCGACGCCAGCGTCCTTGCTTCGTATGGAAACGTCATCGTGGTCACCATGAACTACCGCCTTGGCGTGCTCGGTAAGTTTGGCGTGCCGGGCCGTGCGAGCGACCACATCCTGCCGGGATCTCAGAGGAGGAGGAGACTCACCGGACGCACAGTCTGACCTGCTTCGTTTTAACCTTTACTGTCGTGCAAGACATGCCAGTCTTGCATTCTTATCACATAATTGTTTTTTGTTTTTATTTTTGTTTTGTTTTTTTTGGGGGGGGGTTGTGTGTAATAATGATACAATTCAAATGAAAAGCCAGCATGAGAAATAATGGCTACCTTATCAATAACTACAAATCAACAACTGCAATGATGGTTTTCCCCTGAAAGATATAAATCCACCCCCCCACACCTTTTTCTCCCCAATTGTACCCGTCCAATTACCCCACTCTTCCGAGCCATCCTGGTCGCTGCTCCACCCCCTCTGCCGACCCGGGGGGGGGGGGGGGCTGCAGACTACCACATGCCTCCTCCCATACATGTGGAGTCGCCAGCCGCTTCTTTTCACCTGACAGGGGGATGTAGCACATGGGAGGATCACGCTATTCCCCCCAGTTCCCCCTGCCCCCTGAACATGCTGACCAGAGGAGGTGCTAGTGCAATGACCAGGACACATACCCACATCCGGCTTCCCACCCGCAGACACGGCCAATTGGTATGTCTGTAGGGACGCCCGACCAAGCCAGAGGCAACACGGGGATTCGAACCAGCGATCCCCGTGTTGGTAGAAAATGGAACAGACTACTTCGCTACCCGGACACCCCATAAATCCACTTTTAAATATAGCCCAAGGCCCTTAAAACCTCCTCTGTTTTATTTCTGCTGTTCTGTCACAAAGGGTCTAAGAAGTGTGTGTTTACAAGTAAGAGCCGTCTTGGGGTTTAAACAGAGAGCAGCCGCTTATCTTATTGTTTGAAAAGGCAATCTGGACATACCTCCACATAAGGATGGAGAACACGTGCAATAACAGGAAGTGATGGCAGAGTAGCGGTGTGCACGAGAGAGCCAATATGGGTAAGTATCAAACAGAAAATCTAAATAACCCGAGTGACACCTTCAAACAAACAAACAAACAAACAAACAAACCCAAATACTTCACAAATGAACAGATATCAGTGTATTTTATTTTCTAATTACAGTTGGTTTTTTGCTTTTTGTTTTTTTTTTCCTCCACTCTTCTGAGCTGTCCCAGTCGCTGCTCCACCCCCTCTGCTGATCCAGGGAGGGCTGCAGACTACAACATGCCTCCTCCGATACATGTGGAGTCGCCAGCCGCTTCTTTTCACCTGACAGTGAGGAGTTTCGCCGGGGGAACGTAGTGTGTGGGAGGATCACACTATCCCCCCCCCCCCCCGAACAGGTGCCCCGACCAACCAGATGAGGCGCTAGTGCAGCAACCAGAACACATATCAACATCCGGCTTCCCACCCGCAGACACAGCCAATTGTTTCTGTAGGGACGCCCGACGAAGCCGGAGGTAACACGGGGATTTGAACCGGAGATCCCTGTGTCGGTAGGCAACAAAACAGACCGCTACGCTACCCCAACACCCCGACAGTTTTGTGCTTTCTCTAAGGAGTTTGTAAGCCAGGCCACAGCTCTAATAGTCCCACAGCACAGTGTGTGTCCCAGACAGTGGTTTTTGAAATCTTTCTGAAGCCATGAGGAGGGGTCACCACATCTATAAACGTCTAGGGGAATCTTGATTTTTTTTTTCTGTCAGAAGGTGTTTGTGGATACCTGTAAATGCACAACAAAACTGTAACAGTCCTCGACTTGTTCAGCACTCATTTAGCCTTAAATAAGGTAGAGACAAAAGCAGTTTTCCCACTCTGAGTTACAGTGGGAGAAAAAAAAAGCAGTTTTAATTCGATTCCTTGCTTTGGAGATTCCACTTAAGGATTTTTTTTAAACACCACTTAATGCCTTTGATTTACATTTAGCATAGTAACCAGTAGATTTAATTGAAAATGAGTGTCCGATCATTTCTAGTGAGGCGGTGCTGGAAGTTGAAACCAATGTGAAGGTCAAGTCAAGTCAATTTTATTTGTATAGCCCAATATCACAAATTACAAATTTGCCTCAAGGGGCTTTACAGCAACACAACATCCTGTCCTTAGACCCTCGCATCTGAATGTGCCTCAAGTTAGAATTCCACTATGGCCGCTGAGTGGCCGGCTCCAAAAAAACTTCCTGCCCAATGTAAGTCAATGAGAGAATTCCCAATGTCTACCTTCAAATACAAAGTCAATATATTTTTTTTCTACAAGAAGCTGGAGTCTCATGTGTGGAGTATTTAGCCAAAACATTAAAACCACTGCATACCGGGAACATCCCACAAGACCTACCATTTTGGAGATGCTCTGACCCAGTCGTCTAGCCATCATAATTTGGCCCTTGTCAAAGTCACTCAGATCCTTATGCTTGCCCATTTTTCCTGCTTCCAACACATCATCTTCAAGAACCGACTGCTCACTTGCTGCCTAATTTATCCCACCCCTTGACAGGTGCCATTGTAATGAGTTAATCAATATTATTCACTTACTTGTCAGTGGTTTTACAACCACTGAGCATCTCCAAAATGGCAGGTCTTTTGGGGTGTTCCCGTTATGCAGTGTCAGTACCTACCTACCAAAAGTGGTCCAAGGAAGGACAACCGGTGAACCAGCGACAGGGTCATAGGTGCCCAAGGCTCACTGATATGCATGGGGAGCGAAGGCTAGCCCGCCTTGTACGATCCCACAGAAGAGCTATTGTAGCTCAAATTGATGTGAAAGGTAATGCTGGCTATGATAGACAGGTGTCAAAACACACAGGTTAGCACAACTTGCTGCGTATGGAGCTGTGTAGCCGCAGACCGGTCAGAGTGCCCATGCTGACCCCTGTCGAAAGCGCCTACAATGGGCAGATGAGCAACAGAACTGGACCATGGAGCAATGGTGGCCTGTTCTGATGAATCACGTTTTCTTTTACACCATGTGAACGGCCGAGTGCATGTGCATCATTTACCTGGGGAAGTGATGGCACCAGGATGCACTACGCGAAGAAGGCAAGCCAGCAGAGGAGGCAATTTGATGCTCTGGGCAATGTTCTGCCTGGAAATCTTGGGTCCTGGCATTCATGTGGATGTTACTTTGACATATACCACCTACCTAAATATCGTTATAGACCGAGTACACCTCTTCATGGCAACAGTATTCCCTGGTGGCAGTGGCCTCTTTCAGCAGGATAATGTGCCCTACCACACTGCACACATTGTTCGGGAACGGTTTGAGGAACACGAAGTGTTGCCCTCGCCTCCCAATTCTCCAGATGTCACTCTGGTCAAACACCTGTGGGATGTTCTGGACTGACAAGGCCGAGCCACGGTGGCTCCACCTCGCAACTCACAGGACTTAAAGGGTCTGCTGCTAACGTCTTGGTGCCAGATACCAGAGGACACCTTCGGAGGTCTTGTGGAGTCCATGCCCCAATTGGTCAGAGCTGTTTTGGCGGCACAAGGGGGACCTACACAATATTAAGCAAGTGGTTTTAATGTTTTGGCTTGTTGGTGTATGTGTTGGTCTTAATTGAAATATATGAGGCAATTGGGAGCTGCCTGAATATGAAGAATGATAGAAGAGCGTGAGTGTAAAACCCCCGACTGAAAATCCCATCACAGGACAATGATTGAAGATATACAATATCCAATATCTTGTCTCAACGATATGTGCTTGGTACGCAGGTCAGTAAGGTGGTGTATCAGATAAAGCTTACCGTATCAACGTATAAGAGGAGCAAAGAGACAATTATGTACATGGAGACACAAACCAAACATAAATGGACAAAGATGGACCACAGATAGACACTGAAAACCAAATATCTTGGGTTTTCAATATCTTACATTGATCACACATATGTCATTACACTTTGGATTTATTTGTCTAATGGTTGGCCATCTGGCAGTGTGTGTGGGATAAGTAATGGGCATATTTTTCTTTACATGAACCCACGATTTAGAGGTAACGTGAGATCATGTTCACCATGTTGGAAACAGCCTTGTCCATCCCCTCCTGAAAAAGGGACGGCAGTTTAGGCAAAGAGCTCACAAGTAAATAAATTCTGTGCAGCATTACGGTTGAAACATAAACTAAGACAAGTTAAAAGTGAACATTTTTTTTTAAGTTTGGTGTTTTCATTCTTAAGAACTGTTCTTATTCAGTTGAAGCCTCAGAGTTTATGTGATCTCGCAAGTGTGTGTGTGCGTGTGTGTGTGTGTGTGTGTGTGTGTGTGTGTGTGTGTGTGTGTGTGTGTAACCCTCAAGTCAGTGGAAAACAGTGGACTCGTGCATATTTGCAGAGGCTGGCGTCCGTCGGAGGTGTTTGTATACAGGCTATCTGTGTCATACATTGCGGTTGCCAGGTTTGGGTAATCTGATCTTGTTTATTGAATCACATCTGATTCAACATATCAGAATAATGATAGACAGAGAAACGGGAGTACTTTCGGACGCGGTCCAAGAGTCACGGCTAGTACAAACAGAGGGGTAAGCATGCAGCGGAGCGTTATTGCCGGTGCCAACGGAGAGACGGGGAGAGACAAGGACAAATGGAGAATTTTTGTGGAATGGGGACCCCGCACGGGTCGTGTCTGATTGATGCTGGTTCTGGGATACTTTCTTACTGGCATTTAGTTTAGCACAGCTGTGCGGCACTTGGAGCCGGTTCTGCGTGTGGTTTGGCGTTCGACCACATGATCAATCAGCTGTTTGGAGCTCTCGTCGTGCACCATTTGATCCTTCCATGGCACATCCTTTGTTGATGCCCCCCCCCACCACCACCACCATCAACCCAAAACTCTTGGACGGTCTATTAGTCTGTTTTCCTCTCCAGGCACCAAATTATTGACTCACTGTAATAGCTGTCCAGTCTACACTGAGCTTGTTGGCTCGAGCGTACACGAGGGTGAGAAAAGTGGCAGAGAAAATCATGCACTGTACATAATGCACTCAGGTGCGTTGTGCATTATTCATGAGATGCGCACACACGTGTGCACATATGGTCACTCCAGCACACAAACACTTCTGCAGACAGCGGTCCGGAGGAAACTTGCTGAGTGATTATGAGAGATGATGCAGTGTCCTCGATTCCTTTAACATTGTTGAAAATTTTGGTGCGTGGGCGAGTATACTGTGCTCTCTCTCTCTCGCTCTCTCTCTCTCGCTTCTCCCCCTCTCTGATGTGCTTTAAATGGGTTACTGTACTAATGCGATTATTTGTGTCCGTGGGTGTGTGTGTGTTGATGTGCCTGTGTCTGTGCTGTGTGTATCTATTCACTGATGAGCCAAAACATTAAAACCACCTGCCTAATATGCTGTCGGTCCTCCCCGTGCTGCCAAAACAGCATCGACCTGCCAAAGCATTGACTGTACAAGACCCCTGAAGGTGACCTGTGGTATCTGGCTCCGAAACATTAGCAGCAAGATCCTTCAAGTCCTGTGAGTTGCAAGGCGGAGCTGCTGTGGATCGGACTTGTTGGTCCAGCACATCCCACAGACGCTCAATCGGATTGACATCTGGACAACTTGGAGGCCGGGGCAACACCTCGAACACTTCATGTTCCCCAAATCATCCCCTAACAATGTGTGTAGTGTGGCAGGGCACATTATCCCGCTGAAAGAGGCCACTACCATCAGGGAATACTACTGCCATGAAGGGGTGTCCCTGGTCTGCAACGGTGTTTAGGTAGGTGGCACGTGTCAAAGTAATATCCACATGAGTGGCCGGACCCAGGGTTTCCCAGCAGATCATTGCCCAGGGCATCACGCTGTTTCCGCTGGCTTGTCGTCTTCCCACAGTGTATCTTGGTGCCATCTCTTCTTCAGGTAAACGGCGTACTCATACATGGCCATCCACATCATCTAAAACGGGACTCATCGGACCAGGCCACCTTCTTCCACTGCTCCAAGGTCCAGTTCCATCACTCGCGTGCCCGTTGTAGGTGCTTTTGACGGTGGGCAGGGGTCATCATGGCCACTCTGACCGGTCTGCGGCTACGCAGCCCCATACGCAGCAGGGTGGGATGTACTGTGTGTTGTGACACAGTCCTCCCGTAACCATCATTAAAACGTTCTGTGACTTGTGCCACAGTAGACCTGCTGTCAGTTCAGACGAGATGGGGGAAGCCTTCATTGCCCTCGCGCATCGATGAGCCTTGGGTGCCCCCAACACCCTGTCACCGGTTTGTGTTTCTCCTCGGACCACTGGCAGTAGGTACTCGCCACTGCTGACCGGGAGCACCCCACAAGCCTTGCCATTTCAGACACGCTCCGACCCAGCCGTCTGGCTATAACAGTTTGGCCCTTGTCAGAGTTGCTGGGGTCTTTCCTCCTGCCCACTTCTCCTGCATCCAACATGTTGACTCTGAGAACTGCTTCTTCGCTTACCATCTGATCTGCCCAGATACTGACAGGTGTCCTCGTTCGGAGATGATCAGCGTTACTCGGTTCCCCTGCGAGTGGTCATAATGTTTTGGCTCATCCGTGTATGTGCTTGTGTACACATATGTGTGTGTGTACACGTACGTGTATGTACGGGTAGGTTTTACCCATGAGCACACCAGTTTGTCGCTGCGAACGTGTACTTCTTGGAATACACAGGAGCCCTGTGTCACTCATCCAAATCTTCCCCGGCAACCGTTTTCGATGAATTTCAGTCAGAATTAGAAACACGGGTACGCCATATTCTAATAGATTTATGCCATAATCTTTCGTATTATCCTGAAATTACACACACGGAAGCTTACACATGCCAACCTCATTTCATACTCTACCTGTGCCCATAAGAGAGTTACTGTGAGTGAGGAAAGGGGGAAGAGAGACGGATGAGAGAAGTAAATTTATAGAAAGACTTGGGGAAAGTGAAACAGACAGGGGAGATGGAAGCCGTCGAAAAGCTAACCATCGGAAGTGTTTTTGAAAGCAGCAGCGATGCCAAGTACTCGTCCAAACGCTGGATAGCCCTGTTGGTTTATGACATATCCGGTCTTTGTGGAATGAAATAGGTAAACAAGGAGAAAAATAGCCCATGTACGTAGGCTGTTTCACATATTTGGTTTCAGTGAAGATTTAAGATTACTGCTTTGCTCACCTCCTCCTACCTTCCTGCTGCTCCAGGCCTAGGGAGCCTTCTGATTTGTGTTGCACAGCCATCTGTTCAGTCTAATTAACTAATTAACTAATTAATGAACTCTGGGGGAAAGGCCCACCATTGCTGGGCTGTGTGAGAGCGAGAACATTTTTCACTTCAGGAAGAGAGATGAAACCCCACCTCTAGACACCGTTCTTTGCTGTTAACTCGTCAGTTTCGTAATCTTTCGTTTAAGTCATGTCACCTTGTGCAACAAAAGGAATTAAGGGCCGCGGCCGGCGTTTGTCCCACTGCGGTACTTACTGTGTTGACTGATGCAAGTTTTATCACTGAATCCTATGGAGTTAAGGAGTCTTATGTAGTATAGAGGTAAAAAAAATATATATTATTTTAACATGTTCTTGATGCAAAAAAGGTATTTTTCTTAATATCCTGTGTCCAATTTTGCAAAGATAATCATTACTGACCCATCAATATTATTCACTTATTAGTAAAACCAGCTTAGGAATAGAAAAGCTCAGAGCAAATAAACCTTTCCATAGTATTGAAATAAAACAGGATTCTGCACATATGCCAATGGAAATCGAGAATTTGTTGCTGTTTTTGTTTTGTTTGGGGGGGGGGGTATTATCCGCTTGGTCTTTGGTTCGTGTTTGACACCAAATGACATGTGGACAGGAACATGCGGTTCAGAAGACAGCCGCAGACTGCAGCACACGGGGCCACAAGTCTGAATGAATTCAAAGGAGAGAGGGGGAAAAACACGTCTAAAGCTGTCGGAACTCGGAAAATGTTCTCAAAAATAAATCAAGACTTATTCAGATCATGTATTATCTCAGGAGATCAGACATGCCAGCCTGATAGCTGAGAAATAGCTTGGTTGAAATATGTGGAGTCGAGCCTAGGTTTGCTGCCTTCGCCCATCTTTCTGACACCTTCAGCTAACTGGGTGTACGTTTATTTTGCCAAAAAAAGCTTAAAATATTCAAGCTTCTGCGGTCTATTCTGTTGCCTACCAACATGGGGATCGCTGGTTCGAATCCCCGTGTTATTACCTCCGGCTTGGTCAGGCATCCCTGCAGACACAATTGGCCGTGTCCGCAGGTGGGAAGCGGGATGTGGGTATGTGTCCTGGTTGCTGCATTAGCACCTCCCCTGGTCGGTCAGGTCACCTGTTCAGGGGGGGGGGGGACTGGGGGGAATAGCGTGATCCTCCCACGCGTTACGCCCCCTGGTGAAACTCCTTGCTGTCAGGTGAAAAGAAGCGGCTGGCGACTCCACATGTATGGGAGGAGGCATGTGGTAGTCTGCAGCCCTCCCCGGATCGGCAGAGGGGGTGGAGCAGCAACCAGGACAGCTTGGAAGAGTGAGGTAATTGGGCGGGTACAATTGGGGAGAAAAGGGGGGGGATCCAAAACACAAATAAAAAATATTAGAGCTTCATTGATAATACCACTAATAATAATCATCGTCATCATCACGGTGGTTGTAAATAGTGTTTTTCTTTTCAGTGTAAAAAGTGACAAACACAAGCTAAAGGCATTTCCCACCGGCAGTCGCCGTCTAATTTTCAATACATATGCACAGTGTATTGTTGTTGCTTAATCTTTAAGCTGATTTTTTGCGTCATTAAAACTTGCTTACTCACTTTTCACAGTCATTTTCGCTGTTGTCCTTGCATCCGTTCTCCCTCGCCGACTGATGCTTACTTTCTTTTTTTGCTGATCTTCTTTGACAGGTCATTAGCTTGTTAGGGTCTGTTGGAAAAACCAATTGACTCGCACACCGAATACAGATCAGTCGACGAAAACTGTACAGATTCACTCCTACACCGTCAGGACACGTCTCGGGACTTGATAAGTGCGCGTGTACATTTTTTTTGTGTACACGCTTTTCCGCGACTGTTCTGAAAAGCGCCTTTTTTTGTCGAATGTCAGTGGCGTTTTAAAGAGCTTTTACAACAATTTCCATCACAAGTTACACATCCTCACTATTCATCAATAAATCAGCAGCCACTCTGGATGAGCTTTGAGACTTGTATTGGATCGAGTTGTGGTGCCAAATGTGTTTGAAAACAATCCAGTAAGCATGCCTTGTGTATTTGCAGCCAATTCCGAAGACGGATTTGGGTTGTCAATTTTGGCCTGCTGCCTCTTCACCACCCAGTGGACCTTGGGTTCAAATCCACCATGGCTCCCCCTCCTTGCCTTGCATTGTAAACTACCTTCTCTGCAAGCGATTCAGGCTCGTCCCTCCGTGTCTCCTGTATATCTACAGTGTTGTGCGACTCACCGACAGCAGAGGAGAGCAACAGATTGATTGTGGTATTGGTTTCCGTTTCATCAGAAAAAGGAAAAAATGTCATATTTTTAGCAAAGTAAGACATCTTCAAATGGAGTTTGAGCATTGGCAGTAGCAGTTACCCCCCCCCCCCGCCCCGTTATGAACAGGAATATCTTGAGTATATACAAACTTGGTACTAGTTGTTATTGCAAGTTTGCATATGATCTGCTTCACTGTGAGCGAAAGCGTGGACTTGTAAAATGTGCTTCTAAAATGGGCTCAACAGTTCAGTCCAGGGAGACAGAGAAAAGATAGCTGTTAAATCTTTTCTTGTAACAATCCTGTTTTTGTTTTTTGTTTTTTTACCCCTGGTAGTAAAGTGACCATGTGAACACAAGACTTCCTTTGTATAAGAAGTTATTCAATCATGGGTGACATTCATTTTTAGATATAGTATATTTAAAGGTCTGGGAAACCGGATTCAAATACTGATAGATGGATGGATGGATGGATGGATGGATGGATGGAAGGAAGGAAGGAAGGAAGGAAGGAAGGAAGGAAGGAAGGAAGGAAGGAAGGAAGGAAGGATGGATGGATGGATGGATGGATGGATGGATGGATGGATGGATGGATGGATGGATAGATGGATAGATAGATAGATAGATAGATAGATAGATAGATAGATAGATAGATAGATAGATAGATAGATAGATAGATAGACGGATAGACGGATGGAAGGAAGGAAGGATGGATGGATGGATGGATGGATGATAGAAGGATGGATAGATAGATAGATAGATAGATAGATAGATAGATAGATAGATAGATAGATAGATAGATAGATAGATAGATAGATAGATAGACGGATAGATGGATGGAAGGATGGATGGATGGATGGATGGATGGATGATAGAAGGATGGATAGCTAGATGGATGGATGGATGGATGGGTAGATAGATAGATAGATAGATAGATAGATAGATAGATAGATAGATAGATAGATAGATAGATAGATAGATAGATAGATAGATAGATAGATAGATAGATAGATAGATAGATAGATAATGTGCAGGGAGTAGGCAGGTGAACGGACCCCTTCAGACCATCTATAAAAAAGTAGCAGTCTGCCAGATAGACTTCAAGCTCCAGCTCACAAACTGAAAAACAACATTACTTTAGCCACAACAGTTGTTTTTCCTCACCCGTTTCCGTACTCCAATTAAAGAAGCTTTTATGGGCCACTGCATGGCAGGACAGCGTGCTGCTCAAAGTTGACTTGACAGGGCATATTTGTTGTTTTTGGATTTTCATGATAAAATAAAAAAAACCCATTTAGGCCATTTAAGGTTTGGTTTTTGTGCTTTTGATGAACCGTGGCCCCCTGATACGTCTAAGTAGTTGTATAGATACAAGCAGTCCGCATTGGGGTTTTTTTTTTTCTAACCTTGTTTGCTACTTTACTGTTTGAGGATGGTAACGTGCATCATAATGATTGTACAAATACAGTTTAGTTGCTTGGTCTCGGTCCCGTGGGAATGTTGACTGACATGTTATTCAACCTCCCTACCTCACCGGAGGTCCTCGAGGAGCATGAACATAGACCAGGACCTCTCCTGCTTCCTGCTGCCTTTCACTTGTGTGATGCAAACAATACAGATGTGACTCACCGATGACCTCTGCTGTACCCAGTGAGTACAGGCTGCTAGTACAGTACATACAACAGCAATGAACACCCGCTTATAACACATGAAAATATGTGTACCCGTAAGGACAACTTATTGAAATCACTGCAGTGACATTATAATTTCGCATCAGTTTTCTGGGATTGACGTCAAATTTTGTTGTCGGGTGGAAAATGCCCAGAGCAACTGATTTAATTGCTTATGAAGCTACTACATCCGTGTCTATATACAAATTTTGCCTCGTGGTGAGCGTTTTGACTCTGCCTACTCCTCTTTTTTTCACTCGTCGAGATGAAGTCTGAGGCTTTAATTATTGATATTAATTCATAATTGAATACACGTATCCCGCGACTACCACAATAACTGCACTCAGTCGGACTTTTGGGTGTCACACAAACTGCTGATGAGATAACTTTCTGCCTCGTGGAGCACCAAACCCAGGAGAGATGGAAAAGCCACATATGATTCAAAGATGTTATTTGTTTAACGTGGCCTGCTCATAAGGTATAAGATTCAATTTCCATATGATCATGGTTTGATTAATAATCATAAAAAAATTAATTTTTTATGAAGTCACTGAAAAATGTTAGTGTTGGTATAAAACTATGTTTTAATTTTTTAAAATTTCTTTTTATTTATTTATTTATTATCATTATTATTTTTTTTACCTCTCCCCCCTTTTTCCTCCCCAATTTTATCCGCCCAATTACCCCACTCTTACGAGCCGTCCCAGTCGCTGCTCCACCCCCTCTGCCGATCCGGGGAGGGCTGCAGACTACCACATGCCTCATCCGATACACGTGGAGCCGCCAGCCGCTTCTTTTCACCTGACAGTGAGGAGTTTCACCAGGGGGACGTAGCGCGTGGAAGGATCACGCTACTCCACCCCGGTTCCTCCTCCCCCACAAACAGGCGCTCCGACCGACCAGAGGAGACGCTAGTGCAGCGACCAGGACACACACCCACATCCGGCTTCCCACCCACAGACACGGCCAATTGTGTCTGTAGGGATGCCTGACCAAGCCAGAGGTCACATGGGGATTCGAACCGGCAATCCCCGTGTTGGTAGGCAACGGAATAGACCACCACCCCACCCGGACGCCCCCTGAAAATATGTTTTTATATACAAAATAAGGTAAGGTTTGTGAACCTAGTAGCTGACTTTTGACGGTTGAAAGTGACCGCAAAGAATGAAGTGATAAGTGTGTTAACCCACTGGTGGTGAACCAAAAGCTCGTTTATTCAGCAATGATGCCGTGTCATCAAAGTATTTTGTGTTCAGGCCCTATTGCTCTCTTGTAACCTCTGCAATAAGAGAAAAAGTCTTCCTGCTCCTGTTCATGCATGTGTAAATCTGGCATATTTTATTGTGCAGACATATATATATATATATATATATATATATATATATATATATATATATATATATATATATATATATGACTGGGCCCTGTGATTGTGATGGACTGGCAGCCTGTCCTCTCCGCCTGCTGCCCAGTGACTGCTGGGATAGGCTCCAGCATCCCCATAACCCTGAGTAAGGATAAGCGGTTTGGATAATGAATGAATGACATGAATGACTCGTTAATGTGGTTTTGCACATTACGCTGTGTGATCATTTCAGGGGGAAAAAAAAATTTGCATGCATTAACAGAATGTCTTAAAAGATGCTTTAACCTGCATCATGGGGTCAGATGGTGAGGCATGGAACCTCTCAGATGACCTTTCACACTTGCAGCTGTTTTGTCCGTGCAAGACTCGGAGATCCTCTCACGGAGGTTTGGCTGAATTTCGGACCGCCGGGCCAACATATATCCTCTAGAGTCTCCCGTCTTATACCCACGGGGCAGTGGTTTGGCTTTCAGAAACACCACCGGGTTAACAATTAGAAGACATAAGATAGTGTTCAAATTTATTCGGACAGGCAGAAACGAGGCCCGAGTCTTTATGTCACAATCATGACATAACCTTTTCAAGTGAGGATAGTAACGCCCCTTCTTTTTCAGGAAAAAAAAAACAAAACATCTTTTTTTCTTCTTATCTGCCATTGTGGATATGCATCAGCTTATCCTTCCCAATGTACATATCACCCAATTTGCACCATTTGCCTGATAAAATAAGTGGCCGCAAGCCATTGTGAATTAGTTTAAAGGCAAATTACGCTGACAATGAAGCAATTTACCTGCACAATGCTGGAGGTGGTTTTTTTTTTTTCACGATCACTTCATTTGCATAAATGCCTTAGTGAGTAGGACGCTTTTTTTTTCCCCCTGTAGTTGAGATGCAATTTGCTTGAATTATTTGCTCACACAAGGCAATCTTTGTGATTAGGGCCCTTACATGTTTGTCATGCAGAGTGTTACGGGGTTGAAACAGATCGGCAGAAATAATAGACG